>NC_079499.1:62239046-62256546 GCF_030052815.1 Hevea brasiliensis | reverse complement strand
CAAAATACTTTCATTCATATTTCATTAAAGATAAAACAATTTATATACATCATTACAAAAATTTACACTAAGAGAAATTCAAACTAAAATTTATTACAAACTTTATACAAACTGCTCAAGACCAGTTTTATATGTCCATACTTTACGTACATTACATACATCAAAATAAATTTTTACAGTCAGGGTATAAAATATACCCGATAACTTCAAAGCAGGTAGCTCTTCAATCCTCAGCAGCTCAGTCTGCTGCTTCTCTAGTTTCTAAATCTGTGATAGCAATAACAGCTATCGCTGAGTACTAGGACTCAGTGGTGCACAACATACTAAAATAAACTTTATGCGGAATTTAAATCACATTTATTCAAAATTTGGACTGAACATGATAATTAAATACAAAACATGAATTATGAGATTTTAATCCAAACAATTTCATTTCAAAGTGTCAAAACCAATTTCATAAAACCCACAGTTATATCATGCCATTCAAAACAAATATAATCTCAATAGCCATAGGCTAAGGGGAAGTCACATCACAAGGCTAGCTAGCTCAAATATATGGATATCCATTCAATTTCTTCTTCTACTGGCACACACCTCAACACTTTAGCCAGAGAAGGAATCAAAATTCGAAACTGATTACCCCTACTAGTCATGCTAGTGAGGTGTTCAAATATATAGTCATGACACTGTGGTTTCAGAACTTATCTTAACAATTTACTAAACATTGCCAATTCAAATATACACAAATAACTTTCAACAATTTAAATCAAAAGCATCATAAATACTTCATCATAATGATGTCACAATTCAATATTTCAAATTATTCAAAACAATATGCAGAAGAAAATTTACATAAATTCTACGTTGTGCACAAACCTTATATGAGTCACCTTTTTGCCTTGACTCGACACCTCGGGTTCCTTCCCGGTATTCTTTTTCACTGAAACACACAGTTTCAAAGTGTTTCAGTACCATAACTTAGCATAAATCTAAAAATAAATTTAAATTCACTTTTACCTGACTTTAATGTGCTAAACTTGACGTTCTTTGAAATTTGTGTTTTGGGTTACTATTCACGACACTATTCAAGTCAATTTGTTGACTTTCTAAGGCTTAATAGGTATGGGAATTCCAACTTCACCCACATACCACATTTTGGTTACTAAATTTGTTGGTTTTGGTTGTTTACTCAAATTCTAAGTCTTTTAGGAAAATTTGCAAATTTTTAGTTTTGGTGTCTTAAGTTATACTGTTCCATTGGTCACTTTTTTGTTAGAATTTGGCAAAACTTTCTTCAGAGAAAATGTTCCCTATTGTCTTAAATTTATTCTCCTTTTTGAATCACTCCAATTGGAGTTTTGTAACTCAAGTTATAGCATTTGAATCATGGCTGCCGGATTGGATTTTACCCAGATTTTCTGGGCAAATTCTGGTTTTGGCAGTTTTAAGTCACCAAATTTGGGTGGCTAAATGACTTGGTTAAGGACATAATTTGGGTTTGTGTTCCTTATGAAAGTTTTAGGTTTATATCTCAGCTATCCACTGGTAAAATTTTAGGTCATTTAGCCCTACCTAACCCAAGTTATGGCCAAATGAACAAATACTGTTCATTTGATCATTTTGTACAGGTCAGACTGCATAAGTCCGAATTTGTCAATTTGTTCACAAGGTTTTGGTCACTTTTTGGGCATGATTCCTAAATAAAAATTGTTCCATTAAGTGTCTATTTTCATTCCCAATTGGTCTCATACTAATTGGACTTGTAAATTTTCAGTTTTGGTCCCTCAAAGGGACTTTGGTTCTGCTGCCTGCTGCATGGCCATTTTCAATCCGAATTTAAACTCACTTCTAACACTTCCAACATATCTCAATTGGTCACAAATGACCATTTTTCATCTCAAATAAGGTCAAACACAACATTTGACCAATTCTCACATTTTTACCTCCCAAACCCTATGTGCCCAAAACCCTAACTCACTAATTTTGTTGCATTTAACCAATTCAATACATATAAACATACTTCCTCAACTCAATTAAGCTTCCTAACATGTTTAGCTCAAACAAATTCATACTTTCTCCAACCAAACCCTAGCTGGCCAAAATTCTATATAATCCCTCAACAAGTATTTTCTTTTCATTTTAAATTAAATCTAGGTTCCTTAAACTATAAATACAATAATTAAACTATAAATTCCATGTTTAACTACTAACCTTGAGTGCAGAATTTTCCACCTCTCAAAACTTCTTCTTTCTTTTTCTTTTTGTTGTCAATCTCCTTATCAAGGTCTAGCTACAAGATTTAGTGATGGAGAGTAGGGTTTTTGTGGTGGGAATTAGGGTTTCTTCAAGCTCAAAATGAGCTTTAATGGAGTTTGGTGAGGGAGAGGGTAAGAGAGAGAGAGAGAGAGGACGGCAAGGTTGAAGAAAATGGACTTTTGCAATTTTTTTTTCTTTTATCAAATTTATCCTCTTGGAAGACCAAATTTATCTAATAATTAATTTTTAATTATATTGTTTATTGCATCATGCATGATGTCATGCATGATGTCACCAATTTCCACTTTTTCTTTTTTTTTTTTCTATTTATTTTCTATTAGTTCTTTAATTTAATTTTCGATTCTGAAATTTTCTTTTCTCTGATTTTATTTGACAGTTAGGTCAGGAGTCAGCTCTCGTGGTCAATTGACCAAATTGCCCCTCGCTGGTTCAACCTGGTTTGCAAATAATTCAATATTTCTTTCGGATCCCTGACCTAATTATTTGACTGGCTTAACAATTCTTTTTCATGATTTTCTCTTTTCCACTGTATTCGCAATAGTCTTAAGGACCGCAGCGTCACATTTTACGGTTCAAAATTTGAGTTTAAATCGACTTCGTAATCCTTCCTGAGAAGGTCACCCATCGCTGTGACTCTCGGCTCATTTAACTTCTTATGTTCTCTTTTTCTTTCTTATACTTAACTAATAATTACTAATTATTTGTGTTCATGGATTATCTAGTTGTCTTAAGTGTGGTTCTAATCCTCTTAATTATCCAGACTAACACCGGTCACCGAAATAGTGAAATATACCAAGCTATGCAAATAGGGGTGTTACAGAAATTCTTCGATTTCTTCCGGAAGCAGATGATTATCCATCTCCTTCTTACCTTCCATGAATAGCCGGGACATTGAGGAATATCCAGAAAGGCATTTAGGGAATCGGTTTGTTCCGTTTGAAGAAAGGAAGGATCCCGATGAATCGATCTTTCTTTTAGTTGTTGAATCTTTCTTTGATTGATCAATGTGTGATATTCTGAATCCTCATTACTAATGGAATCGAAATGATCTCTGGATTGATCAGAAGATCCCTTCAATTGGCTAAAATTCCTTCCTTGAACGAAACTAAATCTTGTGGAATCATATTGAATATTTGACGATATATTCTGTGTCTTGCTAAAAAACCGATCCTTGTTTACCAACCACACATTGTCTAACCAAATCCTTGATATGTTACTCAAAAAATCCGATTCATGCGGATTATTCCCCCAACTAACGAAGAGATCTTGGCGAAATTACCACATATAAAATTGAGCACAATTTTGCAAAGAAATAGCCCACTTCTTTCTCGATAAGAGATGGGAAACATGCTCAATATCATTTGATTGAATAGTTGACCCAGCTTCATGTTGTTTGAAGAAACGCTCCACTTCAATTGGTATTTTTTCACGAAAAGCAAACATGAGATAAAAAAAATCCAGTTTTTCACTAAGATTTTGAATAGCTATCCCGAATTCAAGTTGATTATGTTTCGCCCCTTTCTCGGAGAAAGACGATCAAATAATTCCCAATCATGGTCCTTACGGATCGGATCATCCATATAATATACAAAAAGAAACTCCAGATATTTGATATCTTTTTCTTTGAATGAGATCTCATTCTAGCGACGGTTTCATTAGATATCTTACAACTAGAATCCCTCTTTTTTCTGATCCAGTTCCTCCACCACCGTGAACCCCAGTTAGATTTAGACATGATACACTTTTTAGTTATTGGGAGAACCCAAGTACTCTCTTTCAAATCCAGGAAAGAGCTCTCAGAGATCTTTTTTCCTTTTAGAAGATATAGGAGCGAAACAATCAACCTATTGATATTGGAAAACCCAAAGGATTCTTCCAATGTATCATTTCTGGGTCCAATGGAATTCATAGGAATGGGAAGAAGCCTTGTCAAATAGAGATTTTTTCTTTCGACCATCTTTCAATTGTTAATACGATATATAGGACCACTACTACAAATAGTACTACACCCTTGATCGTGAAATATCGATTGCTTGTTGAACCCTGTGAATTGCGTGAGAGTAAGATACTCCAAATTTGGGAGTCCGAGAGTTTTATAAAACATTCTTGATGGAAAAAAAAATGTGAATGAAAGATCCCACTGAATTGAATTGGGTCCATGAATCAAAGAAATAATGAGAATTCTTTATCTCTCTCAATATCTCTCTCAATTCGAAAATCCAGGATTTTAATTGATGTCCTTTCATTGATTCCTCCTAAATTGCATTGATTTATCCTAAATATTTTATTTCAATTGGAATTTGGTTATTCACCATGTACGAGGATCCCTGCTAAGCATTCATGGCTGAATGGTTAAAGCGCCCAACTCATAATTGTCGAATTCGTAGGTTTAATTCCTACTGGATGCACACCAATAGGACCCTCCAATAAGTTTATTGGAATTGGCTCTGAAACATCCTCACTTTAGCTAGTCTGTAGAGTCTACTGTTCCGGTGACCAGTGTCAGTCCGGATAGCTAGAACGTCCGGAAAAATATTTAAACTAAAGTGAGGAACCATAATTAACTCAAATATTAATAAGAAAAATTTAGGAAAAATTTTAGAAATAAAATACAACCAAGTTAAATGAGCCAGTGCCCTAGCGATGGGTAACCTAGTGAGAAGTTGCGGTTCTTGCAACTAGGAGCCCTAGACCTAGGAGAAAATTATAAAATAATTATTGGGACTCCAGAGAAGGGTCATTGAGGTTCTTATGACATTAGAATGCCAAGGAAATGCTTAGAAAAATTTTTCAATCAGTACAGATAATTTTGGCTCGTTAAGCCAAACGGAGGGCATTTTGGTCATTTCATCTTCAGAAATGATTTTTGGCCAACTTGTCCAGTTAAATAAATAATTTATAAAACATAAAATGTGATTAAATGTTGTTAAAAATTTAATTGAAATTAATTAGATAAGAAATGGAAAGAAAAGGAAAGAAAATGACATTATGACATCATAGTGATGTCATTAAAGTTTTCCCAACCTATCCCATATGGACACATGGCATAACTTTATTTAAAATAGACTTAATGGGCTGAAAATTGAAGAAAAATCAGAATTCTCTCCCTTCTTCTTTTCCTTACCGTAAACCACTCCTCCATGGCCACCATAAACAAGCTTTCAAAGCTTGATTTTCCCTAGCTTCCACACCATAAAACCCTAACCTAGCATTACAAAAATTTGTTCTATTATCTTAGTGAGTATTTTGGGGGCAAAAAGAATTAAAAAAAAAGAGTTCTTACAAGCTTTGGATTAGCTCCCTAAGATGTTAGTGACTTAAACTTATGTTTCTCTTCAAATTTATGTTGAATAAGTATAATTGAGTGCAAAATTGCAAAGAAATTTGCTAAATATCTTGTGTATGTCCATCCCAAAATTTTGGGCAGCCTTGAACCTAGTAGAGTTTTGAAGATTTCTTAGAGTTAAATTGTAATTTGGCTGCCTTTAACATTAATACAATGCTTAGGACAATGGAAGGTATGTAAATGCATGAATGGTAATGTGTGAGTTAAGGTTTGGGGTGGAAAATGAGAACTTGACCATGTGATGATGAAAATAGGTTTTAATGCTCAATTGGTGACCATTTAATTCTGTTTAAATAAAAAATGAAGTGTGTTGAGTGATGGGATTTGGGTTTGGTGTGGCTGCCCTAGGTGACCTGCAGAATTGGACATGAGTCCAGCAGATTTGGGCAGCCATAACTTGAATTGTAGAGGTTCAATTGGTACAAGACCAATTGGAAATGAAACTAGACACATAATGGCACAACTTTGGTGAAGAAACCATGCCCATAAAACCAAATCAAGTGGACCAAAAGCTTGCCCTAATTTGGGTGACCTGCTATCTGCCTGGGCAAAATGACCAAATGAACAGTGTTTGGTCATTTGGCCATAAATCAGTGTAGAAAAGTCCAATTGACCTGAAATTTTATCAAAAACAAGCTGAGATATAGACCAACAACTTTCATGCAAAAACCTAACCCAAATTCTGACCAGAATATATTCAAAAGGTGAGTTGCAATCACTGTTCATTGGCTTTGTAGATATGAGTCACCCGTAAATTCAGGGCCAATTTCAATCCGGCCAGTTGTGGTTTTTGGACCATAACTTGAGCTACAAAACTCCAAATGGAGTGATTCAAAAAAGGAAATGGAACTAGACAAAATAAGGAACAACTTTCATGTCGATTAGTTTGCCAAATTTCCATTGCAAAATTGACCAATGGAACAGTAAAACAAGGCATAAAAAGTGAAAATTCTGCCCAACTAACATTAAGCTTAGAAATGGTATTGGCAACCAATAACAATAAATTTTGAATGCAAAATGTGGTATGTTGATGATATTAAAACCAATGTACCTATTGCCTATCAAAAGTCAACATTTTTGTTGACCAATGAATGGAATAGTAACACTAAAACTTAAATTTCAAAAATTGTGAAACTTAAAAGTGTGAAATGCTCTAGTATACCTAACAAGATTGGTTTGGATTGCTTGGCATGCCAATAGGGTTCTGTTAGCAGTACTGTATAAGGCTTCATGCCATTCTGTATTTCATGGCTTCTCATGCCATTCTGTGACATAATAGGCTTTGGCTATATTATTTGAATTATTACACTTGGATTTTAACCCCGATAATTATTACAGCTTATTAGCTGTTCTGTTGCACACCGGGAAACACAATGTGACCGATGGTGTGATGGTCCGAGGTACTTAGTACCCAGTGATAGTTTACCTGTTTATCCACTCCAGTCAATTAGTATGGGTTACTCGGGCAATGATAATAAACTTTATAGAATTTTAAATGGATAATACTGCAATTAATAGCAGAAATTAAGTCTACCCAAAAATGTAAACATGCATTCTGCATATTTATTTTTATTTCATTTTATTTTATTTTATATTGTCACCACTAAGCAGAATTGCTTACCGCATCACTTTTGCCACGCACAGGTGCTGAAGACCTAGCTGGGGAGCCCAGCAGACATCAGACAGGGTGAGCATTCAGAGCTGCATCCGGGGTCCAGAGTCATCTCACATCTACACTGCATATGGTAGGACATTAGGATTTTGGGTAGCATTTTATATTTTGCATTTTTTATTAGCTTTGGGTTGAAACTATAAACTCTTCTAATTATGTAATGATGTAAATATATGAAATTTCATATTATTGAAATTTTCTATATATTATGTTGAGAAATATTTATGAATGTGCTTCCAGCAATGAAGTGAAAAGAAATATTTCTGAAAATAGTATTGTGATTTGAGATTGAGATTTTGAGATTGACTTGAATGTGTATAATGGAGTTTAGATATGGAAATTATATTGGAAGTGTTTTTAAATAGGTTCAGAAGAACTGTTTTTCTAATTTACAGCCGGCACTCTGCCGAATTTTCTATAAAATTTACGAAAAAAATCCAGATTTATCAAAAATTGAAAATAAATGAATTAAAAGGGATAAATTGTATTAGAAACATAAATTGGTGCTCTGGCACACTGAGTGGCATAACTTGCTCGGCTACACTGTAGACGGGTAAGAGGTGTCACATTTAGTAGTATCAGAGCATCGGTTTAGGCGTTTCTGGGCCTAGATAGAGCGCATACCATTGCATTGCATTTGTAAGTATTGAGGTGACACTAATGCAGATCTGTTTGTTTTCTTATTTTGAATAGGATATGGATCCTGCTTCACAAAGAGCAGTTGAGGAAGAGGTGGAGAGTCGTGCTCCACCAAGAGCTGAATCTGGGAGCAGGGGAGAATCTGCTCCACCAGCAGCTGAGACACCTGGCCAACCTCAGTTTCCTCTATTTCAGCAAATGACTGAATTCTACCGGCAAATGATGGGGACAATTCCACCACCACAACCACAGCCACAACCTCCACCATCACCACAGAAGTCCCATCTGGAGAAACTGCAAAAGCATGGGCCTGTAGACTTCTTTGGGAAGAGGGAGGATGATCCCATGGCCATAAAAAACTGGTTGGATAGAACCATCAGAGTGCTGAGACAGCTAAACTGCACCCCCGAGCAGAACCTAGCGGGTGCTGTGTCCTTACTTCAGGATGATGCATATCAGTGGTGGGACACAGTAACCAGTGAGGTGCAACCTGAGCGGATCACCTAGGTATTCTTCCTTATAGAGTTCAGGAAGAAATATGTGAGCAAAGTGTATTTAGAAGAGCGAAGAATAGAATTTATCAGTCTGAGGCAGAGACAATTGTCAGTGGCTAAGTATGAGCGTGAGTTTGTCAGACTGAGTAGATATGGGAGGGAGATAGTCCCTACAGAGGCAGAGAGGTGCCGCAGGTTTGAAGAAGGGCTCAATGACAACATCAAAGTCATGATCACAGCATTGGAAATCATAGATTTTGCTAAGCTTATTGATGCTGCATCAAAAGTGGAAAGGGTCAGAATCAATGAACAAAATAGAAGGGAAAGACAGTAGAAGAGGGGTCCGAGTCAGTCTAGTACATTTTCTGCTCCCAGCAAGAAGAGTAAGGGTCCTCCTGCTCAGAGTTTAGGACCACCACAGGGTCAGGGTCAGTCTCAGGGGCCCAGACCATAGTTCACACCTAAGAGAGGCCAGTCCACACCATCAGTGGGCAGCTCTCCAGGGATGGTGTTTAGGGGACCAGCCCCTGCATCTTCTGCTTGTCAGTACTGTCAAAAGTGGCATAAGGGGGAATGTTGGCGAGTGACTGGTGCATGCTTACGGTGTGGATCGACAGAACATCAGATCAAGAATTGTCCGAAGAGGACTACTACAGTCGCTCCAACACAAACTGATAGACCTGCTCTTGCGCCACAAAGGGGTAGGAAGCCCGGTAAACCTGAGGCAGCTGGTCCATCATTGAGGCCTGCATCCAAGTCAGCTGAGAGGCCAGACACTAGAATACCTGCCAGGGCCTATGCCATCAGAGCTCAGGAGGAGCAAGATGCCCCGGATGTCATCAGGGGTACGTTTTCCCTCTACAACACTTCTGTGCATGCATTGGTGGATCCAGGATCCACTCATTCCTACATTTGCATCAAACTACCCATGGAGAGGGGAGTTCCAGTAGAGGAGAGTCATCAAGACATTCTGATCACAAATCCACTAGGCCACAGTGTGGTAGTGAATAAAGTGTATAAGGGTTGCCCGTTGAGGATTCAAGGGTATGAATTCTCAGCAGACCTAATTGAGTTGCCCTTCCATGAGTTTGATATGATTTTGGGTATGGACTGGTTATCACGTCATCAGGCAATAGTTGATTGCAAATTGAAGAGGATTTCTTTAAAAACTTATGAGGGTAATGAGATCACTGTTGTGGGAGAAAGGACAGATTTTCTGTCCAATGTTATCTCAGCCACAGTTGCAAGAAGATTGATGAGAAAAGGCTGTGAAGCTTACCTAGCACATGTGGTTAATACTAGGTAGGCTAAGCCGAACCTGTGTGATATACCCACAGTGAAAGATTTCCCATATGTGTTTCCTGGAGAGTTACCTGGTTTACCATCAGAAAGGGAAGTTGAGTTTGCTATTGAGGTAATGCCGGGTACAACACCCATTTCAATTGCTCCTTATAGGATGGCACCCACTGAATTGAAGGAGTTGAAAACTCAGTTGCAGGAGTTACTCGATAAGGGGTTCATACGCCCCAGTGTGTCACCATGGGGAGCTCCGGTGCTATTTGTGAAGAAGAAGGATGGAACTTTGAGATTGTGTATTGATTACCGGCAGTTGAACAAAGTAACTGTGAAGAATAAATATCCATTGCCCAGAATTGACAATCTGTTTGATCAGTTGAAGGGAGCCGGTGTATTTTTAAAAATTGATCTCAGATCAGGCTATCATCAGTTAAGAGTAAAGGATGCAGATGTATCAAAAACTGCATTCAGAACCCAGTATGGGCACTATGAATTTCTAGTGATGCCGTTTGGGTTAACAAATGCACCAGCAGTATTTATGGACCTTATGAACCGTATCTTCCATCCATACTTAGATCGGTTTGTAGTGGTCTTTATTGATGATATTCTGGTGTATTCCAAGACCAGGGAAGAACATGATAAACATTTGAGGATTGTTCTACAAACCCTGCGAGAAAAGAAGCTATATGCTAAGCTATCCAAGTGTGACTTTTGGATGAGTGAAATCTCTTTCCTTGGACACATAGTATCAGCTGAGGGGATTAGAGTAGATCCCAAAAAGATAGAAGCAGTGATGGAATGGAAGCCTCCCAGAAATACAACTGAGGTCAGAAGTTTCTTGGGGCTAGCTGGGTATTCCAGAAGATTTGTGAAGGGGTTCTCTCTTATAGCTGCTCCAATGACCAAGTTGTTGCACAAAAATGTGAAATTTGGCTGGAACGATAAGTGCTAAGCCATTTTTGAGAGGCTAAAGGCTATGTTGATAGAAGCACCAGTGTTAACACAGCCAGTGTCGGGAAAAGAATTTGTGGTCTACAGTGATGCCTCACATAATGGGCTAGGGTGTGTATTGATGCAAGAGGGGAAAGTGATAGCCTATAATTCCAAGCAGTTAAGGCCACATGAACAGTATTACCCTACCCATGATCTAGAACTTGCAGCAATTATCTTCGCACTGAAGATATGGAGGCACTACTTGTATGGTGAAAAATGCTACATCTATACAGACCACAAGAGTCTAAAATATTTGCCAACCCAGAAGGAGCTCAATCTTAGACAGAGGCGATGGATTGAGTTCCTAAAAGACTATGATTATGTGATAGATTATCATCCTGGGAAGGCAAATGTAGTTGCTGATGCTTTGAGCAGGAAGTCCATCACAGCTTTAAGATCACTCAATGCCTGTCTGTCCTTAGCTCAAGATGGAGCTATTTTGGCTGAGTTGCAAGTAAGGCCAACCCTGCTACAGCAGATACAAAATGGGCAAAGGGCAGATGAAAAATTAATGGCCATTGTGGGTAAAATTCCAGAGAGAAAGGAAACTGATTATGAGGTGAAAGCAGATGGTTGTCTGTACTACAGAGGAAGAGTGTGTGTACTAGATGATGGGGAATTGAAGATTGGTATTCTGAAAGAAGCACACATTAGTGTTTATGCTATGCACCCGGGAAGCACAAAAATGTATAATGATTTGAAGCCTCATTATTGGTGGCCTGGTATGAAGAGGGATATAGCTGACTATGTAACTAAGTGTCTGACATGTCAGCAAGTTAAAGCAGAACATCAAGTTCCATCAGGATTGCTACAACCTATAAGCATACCTGAATGGAAATGGGACCGGGTCACTATGGATTTTGTTAGTGGTCTACCTCTCACCCAAAAGAAGCATGATGCAGTGTGAGTGATAGTGGATAGATTGACGAAGTCAGCACATTTTCTGCCAGTTAGGACTGACTACTCACTGG
This sequence comes from Hevea brasiliensis, assembly GCF_030052815.1. Classification (NCBI taxonomy): domain Eukaryota; kingdom Viridiplantae; phylum Streptophyta; class Magnoliopsida; order Malpighiales; family Euphorbiaceae; genus Hevea; species Hevea brasiliensis. The sequence goes on along the minus strand of NC_079499.1, from coordinate 62,244,858 downwards.
AGAAGCTAGTAGAATTGAATATCAGTGATATAGTTAGACTATATGGAATCCCACTTTCCATCATATCTGACTGAGACCCAAGGTTTACATCGAGATTCTAGAAAAAGTTGCAAAAAACCTTGGGCACACAACTCCATTTTAGCACGGCTTTTCATCCTCAGACGGATGGACAGTCAGAACAAGTAATCCAGGTAAACCTAAGAACTAATCGAATTTTCGCAATTAATAAATTGAAATGATAGTAACAATGTGAATTATGTGATAGATCCTGGAGGATATGCTAAGGAGTTGTGTCATTGAGTTTGAGGGGAGTTGGGATAGATACCTCCCACTGGCAGAATTCGCATACAACAATAGCTATCAAGCTAGTATTCAAATGGCTCCGTATGAAGCACTGTATGGGAGGAAATGTAGAACCCCAGTGTGTTGGACTGAATTGGGTGAAGATAAGCTGATAGGACCAGACCTAGTGAAACAGACTGAGGAGAAAATGAAGATAATCAAAGCTAATCTGAAGGTTGCCTCAGATAGACAAAAATCATATGCCGATTTGAAGAGAAAAGAGATAGAGTATGTAGTTGGCGATAAAGTGTTTCTCAAAGTCTCACCGTGGAAGAAAGTACTGAGGTTTGGAAGGAAGGATAAGTTAAGCCCTAGGTTCATTGGTCCATATGAAGTCATTGAATGTGTGGGACCAGTGGCCTATCGGCTAACTTTACCACCAGAACTGGATAAAATTCACAATGTATTCCATGTTTCTATGCTGAGAAGATATCGCTCAGACCCTTCACATGTCATTTCCATAGAAGAGATTGAAATCCAACCGGACTTGACATATACAGAAGAACCTGTACAGATCCTAACTCGGGAAGTGAAGGAACTGAGAAATAAACAAATTCCACTGGTGAAAGTGCTTTGGAGGCACCACAACACTGAAGAAGCAACTTGGGAAAGTGAAGAGACGATGAGGCAACAGTTCCCTCAACTGTTTGCATCAGGTAAATTTCGAGGACGAAATTTTTATTAGAGGGGAAGAGTTGTAACATCCTCACTTTAGCTAGTTCATACAGTCTACTATTCCGGTGACTAGTGTCGGTCCGGACAACTAGAATGTTTGGAAAAATATTTAAACTAAAGTGAGGAACCATAATTAACTCAAATATTAATAAGAAAAATTTAGGAAAAATTTTAGAAATAAAATACAACCAAGTTAAATGAGCCGGTGCCCTAGCGATGGGTAACCTAGTGAGAAGTTGCGGTTCTTGCAACTAGGAGCCCTAGACCCGGGGGAAAAATTATAAAATAATTATTGGGTCTCCAGAGAAGGGTTATTGAGGTTCTTATGGCATTAGAATGCCAAGGAAATGCTTAGAAAAAATTTTCAATTGGTACAGATAATTTTGGCTCGTTAAGCCAAACGGAGGGCATTTTGGTCATTTTATCTTCAGAAATGATTTTTGGCCAACTTGTCCAGTTAAATAAATAATTTATAAAACATAAAATATGATTAAATGTTGTTAAAAATTTAATTGAAATTAGTTAGACAAGAAATGGAAAGAAAAGAAAAGAAAATGGCATTATGACATCATAGTGATGTCACTAAAGTTTTCCCAACCTATCCCATATGGACACATGGTATAACTTTATTTAAAATAGACTTAATGGGCTAAAAATTGAAGAAAAATCAGAATTCTCTCCCTTCTTCTTTTCCTTGCCATAAACCACTCCTCCATGGCCACCATAAACAAGCTTTCAAAGCTTAATTTTCCCTAGCTTTCACACCATAAAACCCTAACCTAGCAACACAAAAAATTATTCTATCATCTTGGTGAGTCTTTTGGGGGCAAAAAGAATTAAAAAGAAAGAGTTCTTACAAGCTTTGGATTAGCTCCCTAAGAGGTTAGTGACTTAAACTTATGTTTCTCTTTAAATTTATGTTGAATAAGTATAATTGAGTGCAAAATTGCAAAGAAATTTGCTAAATATCTTGTGTATGTCCATCCCAAAATTTTTGGCAGCCTTGAAGCTAGTAGAGTTTTGAAGATTTCTTAGAGTTAAATTGTAATTTGGCTGCCTTTAACATTAATACAATACTTAGGATAATGGAAGGTATGTAAATGCATGAATGGTAATGTGTGAGTTAGGGTTTGGGATGAAAAATGAGAACTTGACCATGTGATGATGAAAATAGGTTTTAATGCTCAATTGGTGACCATTTAGTTCTGTTTAAATAAAAAATGAAGTGTGTTGAGTGATGGGATTTAGATTTGGTGTGGCTGCCCTAGGTGACCTACAGAATTAGACATGAGTCCAACAGATTTGGGCAGCAATAACTTGAATTGTAGAGGTTCAATTGGTACAAGGCCAATTGGACATGAAACTAGACACATAATGGCACAACTTTGGTGAAGAAACCATGCTCATAAAACCAAACCAAATGAACCAAAAGCTTGCCCTAATCCGGGTGACCTGCTGTCTGCTGGGCAAAATGACTAAATGAATAGTGTTTGGTCATTTGGCCATAAATAAGTGTAGAAAAGTCCAATTGACCTGAAAGTTTACCAAAAACAAGCTGAGATATAGACCAACAACTTTCATGAAGAAACCTAACCCAAATTATGACCAGAACATATTCAAAAGATGAGTTATAGTTACTGTTCATTGCACTGTAGATATGGTCAATCCAAAAATGCTGGACAGAATTTCAATCCGGCCAGTTGTGGTTTTTGGACCATAACTTGAGATACAAAACTCCAAATGCAGTGATTCAAAAAAGGAAATGGAGCTAGACAAAATAAGGAACAACTTTCATGTTGATCAGTTTGCCAAATTTCCACTGAAAAATTGACCAATGGAACAGTAAATACAAAACATAAAAAGTGAAAATTCTGCCCAACTAACATTAAGCTTAGAAATGGTATTGGCAACCAATACCAACAAATTTTGAATGCAAAATGTGGTATGTTGATGATATTAAAACAAATGTACCTATCGCCTATGCAAAAGTCAACATTTCTGTTGACCAATGAATGGAATAGTAACACTAAAACTTAAATTCCAAAAATTGTGAAACTTAAAAGTGTTAAATGCCCTAGTATACCTAACAAGATTGGTTTGGATAGCTTGGCATGCCAATAGGGTTCTATTAGCTGTACTGCATATGGTTTCATGTCATTCTGTGTTTCATGGCTTCCCATGCCATTCTGTGACATAATAGCCTTTGGCTATGTTATTTGAATAATTACACTTGGGTTTTAACCCCGATAATTATTACAGCTTATTAGCTATTCTATTGCACACCGGGAGACACAATGTGACCAATGGTGTGATAGTCCAAGGTACTTAGTACCCAGTGCCAGTTTACCCGTTTATCCAGTCCAGTCAATTAGTATGGGTTACTCAGGCAATGATAATAAACTTTACAGAATTTTAAATGGATAATACTGCAATTAATAGCAGAAATTAAGTCTACCCAAAAATGTAAACATACATTCTGCATATTTATTTTTATTTTATTTTATTTTATTTTATTTTATATTGTCACCACTAAGCAGAATTACTTAGCGCGTCACTTTTGCCACGCGCAGGTACTAGAGACCTAGCTGGGGAGCCTAGTAGACATCAGACAGGGTGAGCATTCAGAGCTGCATCCGAAGTCTAGAGTCACCTCACATCTGCACTGCATATGGTAGGACATTAGGATTTTGTGTAACATTTTATATTTTGCATTTTGTATTAGCTTTGGGTTGAAACTATAAACTCTTGTAATTATGTAATGATGTAAATATATGAAATTTCATATTATTGGAATTTTCTGTATATTATGTTGAGAAATATTTATGAATGTGCTTCCAGCAATGAAGTGAAAAGAAATATTTCTGAAAATAATATTGTGATTTGAGATTGAGATTTTGAGATCGACTTGAATGTCTATAATGGAGTTTGGATTTGAAAATTATATTGGAAGTGTTTTTAAATAGGTTCAGAAGAACTATTTTTCCAATTTACAACCAGCACTCTGCCGAATTGTCTATAAAATTTGCGGAAAAATCCAGATTTATCAAAAATTGAAAATAAATGAATTAAAAGGGATAAATTGTATTAGAAACATAAATTGGTGCTCCGGCACACTCAGTGGCATAACTTGCTCGGCTACACTGTAGACGGGTAAGGGGTGTCACAGGCTCTGTATCAATGGAATCTCATCATCCATACATAACGAATTGGTGTGGTATATTTATATCATAACATATGAACATTAAGAACTAGCATTCTTATTGAGACTAGAACTCATAGGGAAGAAAATAGATTTATGGATGGAATCAAATATGCAGTATTTATAGACAAAAGTTTTCGGTTATTAGTGAAAAATCAATATACTCTTAATGTCGAATTAGGATCAACTAAGACAGAAATAAAGCATTGGGTCAAACTCTTCTTTGGTTTCAAGGTAATAACTATGAATAGCCAATCGACTCCCAAGAAAGGGTAGAAGAATGAGACCTATTATGGGACATACAATGCATTACAGACGTATGATCATTACGCTTCAACCGGGTTATTCTATTCCACCTCTTAGAAAGAAAAGAACTTAAATCAAAATACTTAATAGCATGGTGATACATTTATACAAAACTTCTACCCCGAGCACACGCAATGGAGTCATAGACAGTCAAGCGAAATCCAATACATGAAATACACGAAAGAATTTGATCTACAGACAGCATCGTTGTGGTAAAGGCCGTAATGCCAGAGGAATCATTATCACAAGACATAGAGGGAGGGGTCATAAGCATCTATACCGTAAAATTGATTTTCGACGGAATGAAAAAGACATCTATGGTAGAATCATAACCATAGAATACGACCCTAATTGAAATGCATACAATTGTCTCATACACTATGGGGATGGTGAGAAGAGATATATTTTACATCCCAGAGGGGCTATAATTGGAGATACCATTACTTCTGGTACAGAAGTTCGTATAAAAATGGGAAATGCTCTGCCTTTGAGTACGGTTTGAACTATTGATTTACGTAATTGGAAGTAACCAATTAGGTTTACGACTAAACCTAAAAATCGATCACTGATCCAATTTGAGTACCTCTACATGATAGACCTCAACAGAAAACTGAAGAGTAACGGCAGCAAGTGATTGAGTTCGGTAGTTCCTCATAGAAAATTATTGACTCTAGAGATATAGTAATATAGAGAAGACAAAATTTTTTTAAGCACCGACAGAACCAGAAGTGCCCCTTGTTTCAAAGAGAGGAGGATGAGTTATTCACATTTCATTTGATGGTCAAAGGTGAATTGAAAGTTAAGCAGTGGTAATTCTAAAGATTCCCCAGGGGAAAAATAGAAATGTCTCCTACGTTACCCATAATATGATATGTGGAAGTATCGACGTAATTTTATAGAGTCATTCAGTCTAAATGCTACATGAAGAACATGAGTCAAATGAAGGAATGGGAAGATCTAGGATGTAAAAGAGCATAACATGAGTGATTCAACAGATTTGGATTCCTATATATCCACTCATGTAGTACTTTATTTCATTTTATGATATATAAGATCCATCTGTATAGATATCATCATCTACACTTAGAAAGCCGTATGCTTTGGAAGAAGCTTGTATAGTTTGGGAAGAGGTTTTGATTGATCAAAAAGAAGAATATACTTCAACCGATATGCCCTTAGGCATAGCCATACATAACATAGAAATCACACATGGAAAGGGTGGACAATTAGCTAGAGCTGCAGGTGCTGTAGCGAAACTTATTGCAAAAGAGGGGAATCAGCCACATTAAA
>NC_079499.1:60784445-60906508 GCF_030052815.1 Hevea brasiliensis | reverse complement strand
ATGCAACTATTTAAAATTTCTTAAAATAATTGCCCCAATGGAGGGCCCATGTTATAATTACTTTAATTATAGCATTTCCAACTTAATCATTTATTTGGAAGATTTTATGGTCATCCTAATTACTATTAAGGTCTCACTTTGCACATTATCCATTTAGCATGCATATATAATATACTTGCGTACATTCCCATGCATCTCATGCATTCATGGATAAACAGTAAATATGGTATGATCATTGACTTTCTAAGGGATTCAATTCTGAGCCACCAAGAATTGAATCAGGGCATTCCTAGGTGCATTTTATTCATTCATATTACAAGAGTTGCTGAAGGAGTACATAATCAACACTTGATCTTGAATTCCTCCCACTGGTCCCACCAATGATCTTGACCTTCTTGATCTTCTTGCAATCCAATTACATAGTAATCCTTGGCATACCAAGGCAAATTTACAAGAACAAAATAAATGAAATTTGTAGCATCCTCACTTTAGCTTGTCCGTATAGTCTACTGTTCATGCGACCAATGTTGGTCCCGATAGCTAGAATATTTGAAATTATAAATAAACTAGAGTGAGGAGTTATAAATAAACAAAATAATGCTCATAAAAATCAAGGAAAATTTGTAGGAACGAAATACACTAAGTTTAACGAGTTGAAACCCCAGTGATGAGTAACCCGAAGGGGAAGTGACAGTGAAGGTCATTAGCAACCCTAAACCCGAGGAAATTTTCATAAAATAATTTTTAGGACCTCAGGGAAGGATTATTGTGGTTCCCATGACAATAGAATTTTAAGAAAACACAAGAAAATTTTAATTAATCGGTACACATAATTTTGGCTCGTTAAGCCAAATGGAGGGCATTTTGGTCATTTCTTCTTCAAAGATGATTTTTGACCAACTTATCCATTTATGTAAGTAAATTATATGACATAAAATATGAACAAATATTGATGAAAAATTATTTAAGAATGAATAGGAAAGGAAAGGAAAGAAAAAGAAAGTAAGTTGGATTTATTACCTAATGCTTATGTAAGCATGAGGTAATTAATTCCTTTGGCCAATCAAATTAATGAAACACAATTAAAATACATAAAAGGGGCAGAAAAGAAGTCAAAAAGATATGAGATATACATCAGCCATCTTCCTCCTTCCAAGACGGACCATAGCCTCACCATGGCCAAGCTTACCAAAGCTTGATTTTCTTTGTTTTTCACCCACTAAACCCTAAGTTGTCAACACAAAATCTTGTTCTTTCCTCATAGTGAAGCTTTTGGGAGCAAAAAAAAGTAAAGTGGAAGAGTTCTTACAAGCTTGAAAGGTGACTCCATTAGAGGTTAGTGACTAAATTTGATCTTTCTCTTTCCATTCATGTTGGAGAAGTGAGAATGAGTGTAAATTTATAAAGAAACTTACATCATGTATATGCCCATCCCAAATTTTCGATAGCCTTGAACTTGGTTGAGTTTTGAAGATTTCTTAGAATTAAAATGATATTGTGGCTGCCTTTAGCACTAATAAATTGTTTAGGATAATGAAAGGAAAGTAAATGCATGATTGGAGATAGTAGGGTTAGGGTTTGAGCATGAAATTGAGACTTTGATCTTGCAATGGTGAAAGTAAGTTTTAATGGTCAATTAGTGACCATTTGGTTATGTGTGAATGAGAAATGAGGTGGTTTGTGTGGTGGGAATTGAAGTTAGTATTACTGCCTTGGCTAACCTGCAGAACTGACCATGAGTCTAGCAGGTTTGAGCAGCAATAATTGGAGCTGTAGAGGTTCAATTAGTGCAAGGCAAATTGGACATGAAACTATACACAAAATGGCACAAGTTTGGTGAAGAAACCATGCTCAGAAAACCAAACCAAGTTGACCTAAAGATTGCCCAAATCCGGGTGACCTGCATTCTGCCTGGGCAAAATGACCAAATGAATAGTGTTTATTCATTTGGTCATAACTCAGTGTAGAGATGTCCAATTGACCTAAAATTTTACCAAAAAATCATTGAGACATAGACTGTGACACCCCTTACCCAACTACAGTGTAGCCGAGCAAGTTATGCCACTCAGTGTGCCGAGCACTCTATTTTATCTTAATTCATTTTTATTCTTCCTTTTTAAATATAACTTGTGAAATATAATTTATTTAAGCCATTTATCGAAATTATAATTTATTTGAGGTTCCGAAAATTTTTAAAGAAAATCCGACAGAGTACCGGCTAAAAATGGTGAAAACTGTTCTTCGGAATCTGTGAAAAACACTTCTAATAATCATATTCCATCATCTCAACTCCATTTATCAAGATCTCAACATTTTTCAATTTCAGTTCTTAACAACCTTTTCATTTCTCAAACATCCATTTCTCATATACAAACAATAAATAAAAGCTTAAATTTTTCATTCATAACCATAACTTTCATTATTTACATGAATATCAAAATACATTTCATAAGTTCAACTACATATGAGAAAATAAACATTATGTTACAAAATACCAAAATGACACCTAGTGTCCTACCAATGCACTGCAGGTGGTGAGGTGACACGGACACTATGCAGAACTGTGAACTGCCTTACCGAATCTGTGGTCTACTGGGCCCTCTGTCCAAATCTTCAGTACCTACGCATTGCAAAAGCGACGCGCTAAGCATAAAGCTTAGTGGTGCCAATAATACAAGAAAATATAATATGCAAATAAAAAATAATAATTTCCTTGCTATTGTGTTCATAAGAAATGAATAATTACTAACTTGTTGTTTAGTCGAGGGCTAATCATGTTTTATGATATTAACTTCTTCATGCATTTCGTTAATTATTTTCTTCATGATCTTGAGCTTCTTTGTATTTTTGTAATCATTCCTGATACTTAATTTTCGTATTTTCTTTAATAATCAGTTCAATCACAGTTATACTTTTCCATGCCCAAGTAACCTATACTGGACGACTGGACTGGATAACGGGTCGTTGGCACTGGACACCGCGGTGCCTCGGGCCGTCATACCATGGGACGCAGAACGTCAACCATGTATGCAGTCAGTATGGCTAAAAAGCCATGACATCACATAATCGGGCCTAAAAGCCATGCATACGGGCATAAAAGCCATGAATACGGGCATAAAGCCATGAATACAGGCATAAAGCCTTTCACGATCGCTAAAACAATACCCTATTGGCATGCCAATCTATCCAAACCAATCACATTAGGCCTACTAGGGCATTTTGCACTTTTAAGTTTCACAATTTTTGAATTTCAAGTCTTGGTGTCACTATTCACTTCATTGGTCAACAAAAAGTTGACTTTTGCATAGAAAATAGTTGCATTGGTTTTAACACTTCCAATGTACCACATTTTGCATTTAAAACTTGTTGGCATTAAGCATTAATACCATTTCTAAGCTTAAACCAAGAGAAGCAAAATTTTCAATTTTTGTAACTCAACTTTACTATTCCATTGGGCACTGTTGCAGTAAGAATTTGAGGAAATGGTAAACATGAAAGTTGTTCCTTATTTTGTCTAGTTGAATTTCCTTTTTTGAATCACTCCATTTGGAGTTTTTTATCTCAAGTTATGGCCAAAATAAGTTTATCGCTTACGCAATCGCTCATGCTGAGATTTTGGGTCTGGCAGATTTTTGGTCCAACTTTGGTCAGTAATTTGATCAAGTTAAGTTCATAATTTGGTCTAACTTTCTTCTTATGAAATTTTCTACCATACCTTAGGTTTCCATCGGTTCAAGAATCGCCTAAATCCGAGTTTTCTAGAGAGAGTTATAGCCATCCAAACATTACTGCTCAAGTGAAAATCTGCAGAGTTGCAGGTTTGATAACTTAACTTTGCCCAATAATTTGAATGGGTTAATGGCATAATTTGTGGTGATGTTCTTCATGAAAGTTGTTTTTCTATATCATATCTTGTTGCTGTAAAAATTTCTGGTCAATTTGACCATTCTACAGTGAGTTATGGCCAAATGAATAGTTACTGTTCATTTGGTCATTCTGCAGGGGCTGTTTGCAGGGTATTCGGATTGGGGCCAATTTTTGGTCCTCTTGCTTTGGTCTTTTGGGCATGGTTTCTTCAGCAACAATGTGCCATTATAAGCCTAGTTTCATGTCCAATTGGCCAAACACCAATTGAACTAACACAGCCCAAGATATGGCAGTCCAAGTGGACTGAAATTTCAGTCACTATGCTGCTGTCTTTAGGCAGCCTTCCATTTTAGTTTTGCTATGCAATAACTCACTTCAAATTATGATTAACTTGCCTTAAATGGTCACTAATTGACCATTAAAATGTCCATTAGTCACTTCATAAACCAAGTCCAATTCTTCACTCCCAAAACCCTAATTTCAAATTTCAAAACTTAATCAATTAATTTCCTATCACTTCTCATGCATATAACCTCATCAATCCTCATCACTAATCATGTATATATGCAGGAATTCATCAAACCCCATAAGGTTCCCAAGGTTGCTGAATTAGGGATGTTTAATTCCTTAACTAATTCTTTCAATTTCTTGAATTTCCCACTTAATTTGGCATGCATACTACACCTAAAATTGAAAGAAAAGGTTTTAGTGCACTAACCTTTAAGTGGCAGATTTTTCCCAAGTTTAATCTTCACTTTTCTTGTACTCTCTTGGCTGCCAAACACTTCCTCTAGGTCCAAGGATTCATTTTAGTGTTGGGGTCTTGAGGAAATATGGTGAGGAAGCATGAGAAATGAAGCTTTTGTTTGAAAATCAATGGAGGGAGAAGAGGGAGAGATTCACGTCTTGAGGAAGAAGAAGAAGAAGAAGAGCAGCTGGTTTTTAATTCCTTTGGCCTTCATTTTGTCTCTTTTATTAGTTAGTCACTTGGTTGTTTGAATGCAATTGGTTATAGTTCTTAATGACATCATCAAGATGTCATAAATGAGCCTTTCTTTGATTTTTCTTTTCTTTTCATCACTACTCAATTTCAATTTAATTTTTAGTAATATTTATTCATATTTTAGATCATAATAATTATTTACTCAACTGGACAAGTCGTCCAAAAATCACCTCTGAAGGCGAAATGACCAAAATGCCCTCCGCTTGGCTTAACAGTCAAAATTGTCTGCACTGATTGAAAAATTTTTCTAAATATTTTCTTGGCATTCTAATGCCATAGGAACCTCAATGACCCTTCTCTGAGTCCCAAAATTATTTTATGAAGTTTTCCCTGTCTAGGGCTCCTCGTTGCGAACCGCAACTTCCTCTCAGTTACCCATCGCTTGGGCACCACTCATTTGACTTAGTTGTATTTTATTTCTAAAATTTTTACTAAATTTTTCTTATTAATATTTGAGTTAATTATGGTTCCTGACTTTAGTTTAAATATTTTTCCGGATGTTCTAGCCGTCTGCATCGACACCGGTCACCGGAATGAGAGAATGTACTGAGTTGCTACGATGAGGGTGTTACAATTCTTCCTCTAATTTAAATTTCGTCCTCGAAATTTACTCGACATAAGCAATGATTTAACTGCTACCTCCTTACTTCTCCACCTTTTCGTGTTATCATACTTCACTTTCTCCTTAGTCTCAATCCTATCTTCAAACAGTTCTGTACTCATCCTTTTCCATCTTAAATATAGTCTCCTTCTCATCTCCATTCGCTATCTCATTGTCTCTTCACTCTCTTATTCCATGCCTTAACCTAAAATAAACAGGAAATACAGATCTGCAATAGTGTCACCTCGACTCTTATGAATGCCATGCATGATATGCAGTCTATCTAGGTCCAGAAACGCCTAAACCGCGCTCTGATACCACTAAATGTGACACCCCTTACCCGACTACAGTGTAGCCGAGCAAGTTATGCCACTCAGTGTGCCGAGCACTCTATTTTATCTTAATTCATTTTTATTCTTCCTTTTTAAATATAACTTGTGAAATATAATTTATTTAAGCCATTTATCGAAATTATAATTTATTTGAGGTTCTGAAAATTTTTAAAGAAAATCCGGCAGAGTACCGGCTAAAAATGGAGAAAACCGTTCTTCGGAACCTGTGAAAAACACTTCTAATAATCATATTCCATAATCTCAACTCCATTTATCAAGATCTCAACATTTTTCAATTTCAGTTCTTAACAACCTTTTCATTTCTCAAACATCCATTACTCATATACAAACAATAAATAAAAGATCAAATTTTTCATTCATAACCATAACTTTCATTATTTACATGAATATCAAAATACATTTCATAAGTTCAACTACATATGAGAAAATAAACATTATGTTACAAAATACCAAAATGACACCTAGTGTCCTACCAATGCACTGCAGGTGGTGAGGTGACACGGACACTATGCAGAACTGTGAACTGCCTTACCGAATCTGTGGTCTACTAGGCCCTCTGTCCAAATCTTCAGTACCTACGCGTTGTAAAAGCGACGCGCTAAGCATAAAGCTTAGTGGTGCCAATAATACAAGAAAATATAATATGCAAATAAAAAATAATAATTTCCTTGCTATTGTGTTCATAAGAAATGAATAATTACTAACTTGTTGTTTAGTCGAGGGCTAATCATGTTTTATGATATTAACTTCTTCATGCATTTCGTTAATTATTTTCTTCATGATCTTGAGCTTCTTTGTATTTTTGTAATCATTCCTGATACTTAATTTTCGTATTTTCTTTAATAATCAGTTCAATCATAGTTATACTTTTCCATGCCCAAGTAACCTATACTGGACGACTGGACTGGATAACGGGTCGTTGGCTGTAACACCCTCCCGATAACCACTCCGTACATTCTACTGTTCCGGTGACCGGTGTCGGTCCGGACAGCTAGAACATCCGGAAAAATATTTAAATTAAAGTCGGGAATCATAATTAACTCAAATATTAATAAGAAAAATTTAGTAAAAATTTTAGAAATAAAATACAACCGAGTTAAATGAGCCGGTGCCCTAGCGATGGGTAACCGGAGGGAAGTTGCGGTTCTCGCAACGAGGAGCCCTAGACCCGGGGGAAAAATTATAAAATAATTTTTGGGACTCCAGAGAAGGGTAATTGAGGTTCCCATGGCATTAGAATGCCAAGAAAATACCTAGAAAAATTTTTCAATCGGTACAGACGATTTTGACCCGTTAAGCCAAACGGAGGGCATTTTGGTCATTTCGCCTTCCGAGGTGATTTTTGGCCGACTTGCCCAGTTGAGTAAATAATTAATATGACATAAAATATGAAGAAATATTGCTAGAAATTGAATTGAAAATGAGTAGTGGAGGAAAGAAAAGAAATTGAGGAAAAATGGCTATTAATGACATCATTTAAAATTTTCCAACCAATCAAATTTAAGCAAGTCCATAAAAAGGAAATAAAAGTGGGTAATGAGGCAGAATTTTAGAAACCCAAAACCAGCTCCCTCTCCTCTTCTTCACGCCACTCACTCACCCTTACCCATTCCACCATTAACAACCTTTCATCCTTCATTTTTCTTAGTTTTCTTCCACTAAAAACCCTAACTACCAACACAAAAATTCATTCTACCATCTTGGTGATTATTGTGGGAGCAAAAAGAAAAGGAAACCAAGACTTTGAGGAAGGGAAAAATCTGCCCTAAGTGAGGTTAGTGCTACAATCTCATTTTCCTTCTTTTAAATTCTAGTTAGAACATTTTTTAGCTAAGAAATCTTAAGGAATTGAAGTAAATTACATGTGTTAAGGGTACCTTCAATTTTCAGCAGCCCTATGGAAGATTGAGTTTGATTGTTTAATAAACTTATAGTGGCTGGAAATGAGGGTTAAGGTATTAAAATGCATGGATATTGAACTAAGTATGTAATTAAGGTTTATGAGTAAATTGATTTGGATATTAGGGTTTGGAAAGGTGAAAGTGTGACTTGGCTTAGGAAATTGTTAGAGGACATTTTAATGGTCAATTAGTGACCATTTTAGGTAATTTGACTAACAAATGGACTGAAAAATGAGGTTGCAAATTGAGTTTGCAAGCTGCCCTAGGACAGCAGAGGGACTGAAAATTCAGTCCCTTTGCACTGCCATAACTTGGGCAGTGGTAGTCCAATTGAAGTTTGGCCAATTGGACATGAAACTAGGCTTATAATGGCACATTTTTGCTGAAGAAACCATGCCCAAAAGACCAACGCAAGAGGACCAAAACTCAGCCACAATCCGGATGCCCTGCACTGAATTCTGTAGAATTTGCCAAATGAACAGTAACTGTTCATTTGGCCATAACTCACTGTAGATTTGGTCAATTGGCCTGAAATTTTTACAGCAACAAGTTAAGACATAGACAAACAACTTTCATGAAGAAACCTACCCCAAATTATGGCCAGAACCCATTCAACCAAGTGACTCAATTTACTGTTCATGCACTGTAGATATGGTAAATTTCTGCAGAATGCATATCCGGACAGCTTGGGTTTTTGAGCCATATCTGGAGCTACAAAACTCCAAATGGAGTGATTCAAAAAAGGAAATTCAACTAGACAAAATAAGGAACAACTTTCATGTTTTACATTTCCTCAAATTCCAACAGTAGCAGTGTCCAATGGAACAGTGAAGTTGACTCACCAAAATTGAAAAATCTGTTTGTGATGAGTTACACTTTGGAATGGCAAAAACACTTAATGCCAACAAGTTTTAAACACCAAATGTGGTATGTTGGGAGTGCCAAAGTTGATGTACACATTTTTATTCTAAAAGTCAACATTTTTGTTGACCAATGATGAATAGTGACACCAAAAAAGTTGAAATTCACAAATTGACAAATTTAAGAGTTTCAAATGCCCTAGTATACCTAACAAGATTGGTTTGGATAGTTTGACATGCCAATAGGGTTCAGTTAGCAGTACTGCACATGGCAAAAATGCCATTCTGTGATTTCATGGCTTTTGGCCATTCTGACTTTGCATTGAGACTTGGCCTTGTGCCTGATATTATTTACAGCTTGTTAGCTGTTCTGTTGCACACCGGGAGATGCATATGTGACCGATGGTGTGACGGCCCGAGGTACTAGGTACCCAGTGCCAGTTTACCCGTTATCCAGTCCAGTCATCTAGTGTAGGTTACTTGGGGCAACCAAATGAATAAAAGTGAACAACGTTAATGAAACAATGAATATATCAATACCAAACAAAGAAAGCATACACATTCTCTACACATTTATTTTCTTGCTATTTTCTTTTATTATATTATTGCACCACTAAGCATTATTGCTTAGCGCGTTGCTTTTGCCACGCGTAGGTACTGGAGATCCCGATCACGAGCCCAGTAGACCACAGACTGGGTGAGTCCATCCGGCAGTTCTGCTCAGTGTCCGTGTCACCTGCAGTGCATTGGTAGGACACTAGATGTCATTTTGTCATTTTGTAATTAAATTTTTATTTTTCATATGTATTTGGGATTTATGTAATGTATTTTGAGCTTATTGTAAATAATAAAGATTTATGGTCATGTATGGTATTAATTTGAGTATTTAATGGTTGTTTATATATGAGAACCCTGAGAAAGGGATGTTTTGAGAAATGAAAAGGTTGTTGAGACCTGAAATTGGCAAATTATTGAGATATTGATATTGAGTTTGGTGTTGATATTGGAGTTTGAGATGATGGAATAAAAATATTGGAAGTGTTTTTAACAGGTTCCGAAGAACGGTTTTCTCCATTTTTAGCCAGACTACTCGGATTTTCTTAAAAATTTTCTAACCTTAAATGAATGATACTTTTTATAAATGGTTTAAATAAATTGAATTTCATAAATTATATGAAAAAGCATTGTCTAAATTAATAGAGTAATATTAGAGTGTGCTTAGTACACGGTGGCATTACTTACTCGGGTATACTGTACACGGGTAAGGGGTGTCACATTTAGTGGTATCAGAGCACGGTTTAGGCGTTTCTGGGCCTAGATTGAGTCCATACCATGCATTGCATTTTGTAAGAGTCGAGGTGACACTAACGCAGATCTGTTTATCTTTCTTATCTTGAATAGGATATGGACCCTTCATCTCAGAGAGCCGTTGAGGAGGAAGTGGGGAGTCATGCTCCACCTGCAGCAGCTGAGACTGGGGGCATGAGAGAATTTGCTCCACCAGCTCAAGCAGAGCCTGCTCAGCCTCCACAGGCCATGTTCCAACAAATGGCCGACTTTTTCAGACAAATGGCCGGGGTAATGCCAGCACCACCACCACCACCACCACCACCAGCTCCACAGCAGAAATCACACCTGGAAAGGCTAAGGAAGTTTGGAGCTGTGGACTTCTATGGCAAGAGAGAAGATGACTCTGTTGCAGCTGAGAATTGGTTGAACAGAACGGGCAGAGTCTTAAAACAACTCCACTGCACCTCAGAGCAGAACTTAGAAGCTGCTATATCCTTGTTACAAGACGATGCCTACGGATGGTGGGACACTGTGTCCAGCGAAGTGCAGCTAGAAGCTGTAACTTGGGACTTCTTTCTCTCCGAGTTTAAGAAGAAATATGTGGGTACTGTATACCTAGAAGAGAGAAGAAGGGAATTTATTAACCTGAGGCAGAGACAGCTGTCAGTGGCCGAATATGAGAAAGAATTTGTCCGATTGAGCCGTTATGGAAAGGAGATAGTCCCTAATGAAGCTGAAAGGTGCAAGAGATTTGAAGAGGGACTGAATGACAATATCAAGATACAGCTCACTGCCTTGGGAATCACAGAATTTAGCAAGCTAGTGGAAGCTGCAATAAGGGTTGAAAAAGTGAGAATCAATGAGCAGACCAGAAGGGAGAGACAGCAGAAGAGGGGACCAGGTCAGTCTAGTTCCACCCCTGGATTTGGGAAGAAGTTTAAGGGTCCTCCTGCACAGAGTTTGGGTCAGCCACAGGGTCAGGGTCAGTCTCAAGAGCCCAGGCCACAGTACACCCCTAGGAGAGGTCAGTCCACACCATCAGTGGGTAGCTCTCCAGGGATGGGGTTCAGGGGACCAGCCCCAGCATTTTCTGCATGTCCACACTGTCAGAAATGGCATAAGGGGGAGTGTTGGAGAGTGACTGGTGCCTGCTTGAGGTGTGGGTCAACAGAGCATCAGTTAAGGAACTGTCCACGCAGAACTACTACAGCTGCTCCAACACAAGCAGAAAGACCTGCTCCTGCACCACAGAGAGGTAGAAAATATGGCAGATCTGACGCAGTGGGACCATCACAGAGGCCTACATCTGAGCCAGCAGAGAGGCCAGATAACAGACCACCTGCCAGAAATTATGCCTTGAGAGCTCAGGAGGAGCAAGATGCCCCGAACGTAATCAGGGGTACGTTCTCCCTCTACACTACTCCTGTGCATGCATTGGTGGATCCAGGATCCACTCACTCATACATTTGCATCAATTTACCCGTAGAAAGGGGGATACTGGTAGGGGAAAGTGACCAAGACATTCTGGTCACTAATCCATTGGGCCACAGTGTAGTAGTGAACAAGGTATACAAAGGTTTCCCATTAAGGATTCAAGGGTATGAATTCTTGGCAGACTTGATTGAGTTGCCTTTTCATGAGTTTGACGTGATTTTGGGAATGGACTGGTTGTCACGTCATCAGGCAATAGTTGATTGCAAATTGAAGAGAATTTCTTTGAAAACCCCTGAGGGTAATGAGATCACAGTTGTGGGGGAAAGGACAGATTTCTTGTCCAATGTCATCTCAGCCACAGTTGCAAGAAGAATGATGAGAAAAGGCTGTGAAGCCTACCTAGCACATGTGGTGGATACTAGGCAGGCTAAGCCAAACTTGAGTGACATACCCACGTGAGAGACTTCCCAGTATTTTTCGAAGAGTTGCCCTGGTTTGCCACCGTAAAGGGAAGTCGAATTTGCTATTGAGACACCGCGGTACAAAGCACCCATTTCCATTGCTCCTTATAGGATGGCACCCATCAATTGAGGGAGTTGAAAACTCGGTTGCAAGAGTTGCTGGATAAGGGGTTCATACGCCCATGTGTCACCATGGGGAGCTCGGTCTGTTTGTGAAAAAGAAGGATGGGACTTGGAGGCTATGCATTGATTCTGGCAGCTTGAATAAAGTGATCGTGAAGAATAAATATCCGTTGCCCGTGATTGATGATCTGTTTGATCTTGAAAGGAGCAGAGTATTTTCTAAGATTGATCTCGCATCGTGGTATCATCACCGAGGGTGAAGGATGTAGATGTGCCAAAGATCGTATTCAGGACCCGATATGGGCATTATGAGTTCTTAGTGATGCCCTTTGGCCTAACAAATGCACCAGCGGCATTCATGGACCTTATGAACCGTATCTTCCATCCATACTTAGATCGGTTCGTAGTGGTCTTTATTGATGATATTCTGGTGTATTCCAAGACCAGGGAAGAACATGATGAGCATTTGAGGATTGTTCTGCAAACCCTGAGAGAAAAGAAGCTGTATGCTAAGCTGTCCAAGTGTGACTTTTGGCTGAATGAGATAGCATTCCTTGGACACATAGTGTCAGCTGATGGGATTAGGGTGGATCCCAAGAAAATAGAAGCAGTGATGGAATGGAAGCCTCCCAGAAATACAACTGAGGTTAGAAGCTTCTTGGGGCTAGCTGGGTATTACAGAAGATTTGTGAAGGGATTTTCCCTAATAGCTGCTCCAATGACCAAGTTATTACACAAGAATGTCAGATTTGACTGGAATGACAAGTGTCAGACCAGTTTTGAAAAATTGAAGGCTATGTTGACAGAGGCACCAATGTTAACACAGCCAGTGTCCGGAAAGGACTTTGTGGTCTATAGTGATGCCTCACATAATGGGTTAGGGTGTGTATTGATGCAAGAGGGGAAAGTGATCGCCTATGCTTCCAGACAGCTAAGGCCACATGAGCAGAACTACCCTACCCATGATCTAGAGCTTGCAGCAATTATCTTCGCACTGAAGATATGGAGGCATTACTTGTATGGGGAAAAGTGCTACATTTACACAGACCACAAAAGTCTAAAATACTTGCCAACCCAGAAGGAGCTCAACCTTAGACAGAGGCGATGGATTGAGTTCCTAAAGGATTATGATTGTGTAATTGACTACCATCCTGGGAAGGCAAATGTAGTTGCTGATGCTTTGAGCAAAAAATCCATGACAACTTTGAGATTATTGAATGCCCGTCTATCTTTGGTTCGAGATGGAGCTATTTTGGCTGAGTTACAAGTGAGGCCAAACCTGCTACAGCAGATACTGGATGGGCAAAAGGCAGATGAGAAGTTAATGGCAATTATGAGCAAGATCCCAGAGGGAAAAGCAGCTGACTATGAGGTGAAAGCAGATGGGTGTCTGCACTACAAAGGAAGACTGTGTGTACCAGATAATGGGGAATTGAAAGCCAGTATTCTAAAAGAGGCACACACCAGTGTATATGCTATGCACCCAGGAAGTACAAAGATGTATCATGACCTGAAGCTTCAGTATTGGTGGCCTGGTATGAAGAGGGACATAGCTGACTATGTGACTAAATGCTTGACATGTCAGCAAGTCAAAGCAGAACATCATGTTCCATCAGGTTTGCTACAGCCTATACGCATACCTGAATGGAAATGGGATCGGGTCACCATGGATTTTGTAAGTGGTCTACCTCTCACCCGAAAGAAACATGATGCAGCATGGGTGATAGTGGATCGATTGACGGTCAAGACACTTTCTCGCGATTAGGACCGACTACTCACCGGAAAAGTTAGCGATTGTATATCAGTGAGATAGTTAGACTGCATGGAATTCCACTTTCCATCATATCTGATCGAGACCCAAGGTTTACATCGAGATTTTGGAAAAAGTTGCATGAATCCTTGGGTACACAACTCCATTTCAGCACAGCTTTTCATCCTCAGACGGATGGGCAATCAGAAAGAGTAATCCAGGTAAACAATTGAAACCCATGAAATTGATACAAATGTTGAACTGAAACGATAATAATAACGTGAAATACTTGTCAGGTCCTTGAGGATATGCTGAGGAGTTGTGTCATTGAGTTTGAGGGAAGTCGATAGATACCTCCCATCGCGTAATTTGCATACAACAATAGCTACCAAGCTAGTATTCAAATGGCCCCGTATGAAGCACTGTATGGGAGAAAATGTATAACTCCAGTGTGCTGGACTGAATTGGGCGAAGACAAACTGGTAGGGCCAGACCTGGTGAAACAGGCTGAGGAGAAGGTGAAATCAATCAAAGCCAACTTAAAGATTGCCTCGCATGCATGTAAATCTTATGCCGACCTGAAGAGAAAAGAAATAGAATATGTGGTTGGCGACAAAGTGTTCCTCAAGGTGTCACCATGGAAGAAAGTGTTGAGGTTTGGAAGAAAAGGTAAGTTGAGCCCTAGGTTCATTGGCCCCTATGAAGTCATTGAACGTGTGGGTCCAGTGGCCTATAGGCTAGCTTTACCACCAGAGCTGGACAAGATCCATAATGTGTTCCATGTATCCATGCTCAGAAGATACCGCTCAGATCCTTCACATGTCATCTCCAGAGAAGAAATTGAAATACAGCCCGATTTGACATATGAAGAAGAACCTCTACGAATCCTAAAAGAGTTGAGAAACAAGCAAATTCCATTGGTGAAAGTGCTTTGGAGGCACCACAACACCGAGGAGGCAACTTGGGAAAGTGAAGAGTCGATGAGGCAACAGTTCCCTCAACTGTTTGCATCAGGTAAATTTCGAGGACGAAATTTAAATTAGAGGGGAAGAGTTGTAACACCCTCCCGGTAACCACTCCGTACATTCTCATCGTTCGGTGACCTGTCGGTCTGGACAAATAGAACATCCTAAAAATATTTAAATTAAAGTCGGGAATCATAATTAACTCAAATATTAATAAGAAAAATTTAGTAAAAATTTTAGAAATAAAATACAACCGAGTTAAATGAGCCGGTGCCCTAGCGATGGGTAACCGGAGGGAAGTTGCGGTTCTCGCAACGAGGAGCCCTAGACCTGGGGGAAAAATTTATAAAATAATTTTTGGGACTCCAGAGAAGGGTAATTGAGGTTCCCATGGAATTAGAATGCCAAGAAAATACCTAGAAAAATTTTTCAATCGGTACAGACGATTTTGACCCGTTAAGCCAAACGGAGGGCATTTTGGTCATTTCGCCTTCCGAGGTGATTTTTGGCCGACTTGCCCAGTTGAGCAAATAATTAATATGATATAAAATATGAAGAAATATTGCTAGAAATTGAATTGAAAATGAGTAGTGGAGGAAAGAAAAGAAATTGAGGAAAAATGGCTATTAATGACATCATTTAAAATTTTCCAACCAATCAAATTTAAGCAAGTTCATAAAAAGGAAATAAAAGTGGGTAATGAGGCAGAATTTTAGAAACCCAAAACCAGCTCCCTCTCCTCTTCTTCACGCCACTCACTCACCCTTACCCATTCCACCATTAACAACCTTTCATCCTTCATTTTTCTTAGTTTTCTTCCACTAAATACCCTAACTACCAACACAAAAATTCATTCTATCATCTTGGTGATTATTGTGGGAGCAAAAAGAAAAGGAAACCAAGACTTTGAGGAAGGGAAAAATCTGCCCTAAGTGAGGTTAGTGCTACAATCTCATTTTCCTTCTTTTAAATTCTAGTTAGAACATTTTTTAGCTAAGAAATCTTAAGGAATTGAAGTAAATTACATGTGTTAAGGGTACCTTAAATTTTCAGCAGCCCTATGGAAGATTGAGTTTGATTGTTTAATAAACTTATAGTGGCTGGAAATGAGGGTTAAGGTATTAAAATGCATGGATATTGAACTAAGTATGTAATTAAGGTTTATGAGTAAATTGATTTGGATATTAGGGTTTGGAAAGGTGAAAGTGTGACTTGGCTTAGGAAATTGTTAGAGAACATTTTAATGGTCAATTAGTGACCATTTTAGGTAATTTGACTAACAAATGGACTGAAAAATGAGGTTGCAAATTGAGTTTGCAAGCTGCCCTAGGACAGCAGCAGAGGGACTGAAAATTCAGTCCCTCTGCACTGCCATAACATGGGCAGTGGTAGTCCAATTGAAGTTTGGCCAATTGGACATGAAACTAGGCTTATAATGGCACATTTTTACTGAAGAAACCATGCCCAAAAGACCAAAGCAAGAGGACCAAAACTCAGCCACAATCCGGATGCCCTGCACTGTATTCTGCAGAATTTTCCAAATGAACAGTAACTGTTCATTTGGCCATAACTCACTGTAGATTTGGTCAATAGGCCTGAAATTTTTACAGCAAGAAGTTAAGACATAGACAAACAACTTTTATGAAGAAACCTACCCCAAATTATGGCCAGAACCCATTCTACCAAGCGACTCAATTTACTGTTCATGCACTGTAGATATGGTAAATTTCTGCAGAATGCATATCCGGACAGCTTGGGTTTTTGAGCCATATCTGGAGCTACAAAACTCCAAATGGAGTGATTCAAAAAAGGAAATTCAACTAGACAAAATAAGGAACAACTTTCATGTTTTACATTTCCTCAAATTCCAACAGTAACAGTGTCCAATGGAACAGTGAAGTTGACTCACCAAAATTGAAAAATCTGTTTGTGATGAGTTACACTTTGGAATGGCAAAAACACTTAATGCCAACAAGTTTTAAACACTAAATGTGGTATGTTGGGAGTGCCAAAGTTGATGTACACATTTTTATTCTAAAAGTCAACATTTTTGTTGACCAATGATGAATAGTGACACAAAAAAAGTTGAAATTCACAAATTGACAAATTTAAGAGTTTCAAATGCCCTAGTATACCTAACAAGATTGGTTTGGATAGTTTGGCATGCCAATAGGGTTCAGTTAGCGATCGCACATGGCAAAAATGCCATTCGTGATTTCATGGCTTTTGGCCATTCGACTTTGCATTGAGACTTGGCCTTGTGCACGATATTATTTACTGACTTGTTAGCCGCTCATTACACCGGAGATGCATATGTGACCGATGGTGTGACGGCCCGAGGTACTAGGTACCCAAAGGCGGTTACCCGTTATCCATCCGATCGTCTAGTGTAGGTTACTTGGGGCAACCAAATGAATAAAAGTGAACAACGTTAATGAAACAATGAATATATCAATACCAAACAAAGAAAGCATACACATTCTCTACACATTTATTTTCTTGCTATTTTCTTTTATTATATTATTGCACCACTAAGCATTATTGCTTAGCGCATTGCTTTTACCACGCGTAGGTACTGGAGATCCCGATCGCGAGCCCCGGAGACCACAGACTGGGTGAGTCCATCCGGCAGTTCTGCTCAGTGTCCGTGTCACCTGCAGTGCATTGGTAGGACACTAGATGTCATTTTGTCATTTTGTAATTAAATTTTTATTTCTCATATGTATTTGGGATTTATGTAATGTATTTTGAGCTTATTGTAAATAATAAAGATTTATGGTCATGTATGGTATTAATTTGAGTATTTAATGGTTGTTTATATATGAGAACCCTGAGAAAGGGATGTTTTGAGAAATGAAAAGGTTGTTGAGAACTGAAACGGACAAATTATTGAGATATTGATATTGAGTTTGGTGTTGATATTGGAGTTTGAGATGATGGAATAAAAATATTGGAAGTGTTTTTAACAGGTTCCGAAGAACGGTTTTCTTCATTTTTAGCCGGTACTCCGCCGGATTTTCTTAAAAATTTTCGGAACCTTAAATGAATGATACTTTTGATAAATGGTTTAAATAAATTGTATTTCATAAATTATATGCAAAAGCATTGTCTAAATTAATTGAGGAATATTAGAGTGTGCCGGTACACCAGGTGGCATTACTTACTCGGGTATACTATACGGGGTAAGGGGTGTCACATTGGCACTGGACACCGCGGTACCTCGGGCCGTCATACCATGGGACGCAGAACGTCAACCATGTATGCAGTCAGTATGGCTAAAAAGCCATGACATCACATAATCGGGCCTAAAAGCCATGCATACGGGCATAAAAGCCATGAATACGGGCATAAAGCCATGAATACAGGCATAAAGCCTTTCACAGTACTGCTAAAACAATACCCTATTGGCATGCCAATCTATCCAAACCAACCACATTAGGCCTACTAGGGCATTTTGCACTTTTAAGTTTCACAATTTTTGAATTTCAAGTCTTGGTGTCACTATTCACTTCATTGGTCAACAAAAAGTTGACTTTTGCATAGAAAATAGTTGCATTGGTTTTAACACTTCCAATGTACCACATTTTGCATTTAAAACTTGTTGGCATTAAGCATTAATACCATTTCTAAGCTTAAACCAAGAGAAGCAAAATTTTCAATTTTTGTAACTCAACTTTACTATTCTATTGGGCCTTTATTCTGAAGAATTTGAGGAAATGGTAAACATGAAAGTTGTTTCTTATTTTGTCTAGTTGAATTTCCTTTTTTTAATCACTCCATTTGGAGTTTTTTATCTCAAGTTATGGCCAAAATAAGTTTCTTGTTTTACGTCTTGCTTCATGCTGAGATTTTGGGTCTGGCAGATTTTTGGTCCAACTTTGGTCAGTAATTTGATCAAGTTAAGTTCATAATTTGGTCTAACTTTCTTCTTATGAAATTTTCTACCATACCTTAGGTTTCCATCGGTTTAAGAATCGCCTAAATCCGAGTTTTCTAGAGAGAGTTATAGCCATCCAAACATTACTGCTCAAGTGAAAATCTGCAGAGTTGCAGGTTTGATAACTTAACTTTGCCCAATAATTTGAATGGGTTAATGGCATAATTTGGGGTGATGTTCTTCATGAAAGTTGTTTTTCTATATCATATCTTGTTGCTGTAAAACTTTCAGGTCAATTTGACCATTCTACAGTGAGTTATGGCCAAATGAATAGTTACTATTCATTTGGTCATTCTGCAGGGGCTGTTTGCAGGGTATCCGGATTGGGGCCAATTTTTGGTCCTCTTGCTTCGGTCTTTTGGGCATGGTTTCTTCAGCAACAATGTGCCATTATAAGCCTAGTTTCATGTCCAATTGTCCAAACACCAATTGAACTAACACAGCCCAAGATATGGCAGTCCAAGTGGACTGAAATTTCAGTCACTATGCTGCTGTCTTTAGGCAGCCTTCCATTTCAGTTTTGCCATGCATTAACTCACTTCAAATTATGATTAACTTGCCTTAAATGGTCACTAATTGACCATTAAAATGTCCATTAGTCACTTCATAAACCAAGTCCAATTCTTCACTCCTAAAACCCTAATTTCAAATTTCAAAACTTAATCAATTAAATTCCTATCACTTCTCATGCATATAACCTCATCAATCCTCATCACTAATCATGTATATATGCAGGAATTCATCAAACCCCATAAGGTTCCCAAGGTTGCTGAATTAGGGATGTTTAATTCCTTAACTAATTCTTTCAATTTCTTGAATTTCCCACTTAATTTGGCATGCATACTACACCTAAAATTGAAAGAAAAGGTTTTAGTGCACTAACCTTTAAGTGGCAGATTTTTCCCAAGTTTAATCTTCACTTTTCTTGTACTCTCTTGGCTGCCAAACACTTCCTCTAGGTCCAAGGATTCATTTTAGTGTTGGGGTCTTGAGGAAATATGGTGAGGAAGCATGAGAAATGAAGCTTTTGTTTGAAAATCAATGGAGGGAGAAGAGGGAGAGATTCACGTCTTGAGGAAGAAGAAGAAGAAGAAGAGCAGCTGGTTTTTAATTCCTTTGGCCTTCATTTTGTCTCTTTTATTAGTTAGTCACTTGGTTGTTTGAATGCAATTGGTTATAGTTCTTAATGACATCATCAAGATGTCATAAATGAGCCTTTCTTTGATTTTTCTTTTCTTTTCATCACTACTCAATTTCAATTTAATTTTTAGTAATATTTATTCATATTTTAGATCATAAAAATTATTTACTCAACTGGACAAGTCGGCCAAAAATCACCTCTGAAGGCGAAATGACCAAAATGCCCTCCGTTTGGCTTAACGGGTCAAAATTGTCTGTACCGATTGAAAAATTTTTCTAAATATTTTCTTGGCATTCTAATGCCATAGGAACCTCAATGACCCTTCTCTGGAGTCCCAAAAATTATTTTATGAATTTTTCCCCGGGTCTAGGGCTCCTCGTTACGAGAACCGCAACTTCCCTCTGGTTACCCATCGCTTGGGCACCGGCTCATTTGACTTAGTTGTATTTTATTTCCAAAATTTTTACTAAATTTTTCTTATTAATATTTGAGTTAATTATGGTTCCTGACCTTAGTTTAAATATTTTTCCGGACGTTCTAGTTGTCGGCATCGACACCACTGGAACGATGAGAATGTACGGAGTTGCTACAGTGAGGGTGTTACAATTCTTCCCCTCTAATTTAAATTTCGTCCTCGAAATTTACCTGACATAAGCAGTCGACGAACTGCTACCTCCTTACTTCTCCACCTTTTCGTGTTATCATACTTCACTTTCTCCTTAGTCTCAATCCTATCTTCAAACAGTTATGTACTCATCCTTTTCCATCTTAAATATAGTCTCCTTCTCATCTCCATTCGCTATCTCATTGTCTCTTCACTCTCTTATTCCATACCTTAACCTAAAATAAACAGGAAATACAGATCTGCAATAGTATCACCTCGACTCTTATGAATGCCATGCATGATATGCAGTCTATCTAGGTCCAGAAACGCCTAAACCGCGCTCTGATACCACTAAATGTGACACCCCTTACCCGACTACAGTGTAGCCGAGCAAGTTATGCCACTCAGTGTGCCGAGCACTCTATTTTATCTTAATTCATTTTTATTCTTCCTTTTTAAATATAACTTGTGAAATATAATTTATTTAAGCCATTTATCGAAATTATAATTTATTTGAGGTTCCAAAAATTTTTAAAGAAAATCCGGCAGAGTACCGGCTAAAAATGGAGAAAACCGTTCTTCGGAACCTGTGAAAAACACTTCTAATAATCATATTCCATCATCTCAACTCCATTTATCAAGATCTCAACATTTTTCAATTTCAGTTCTTAACAACCTTTTCATTTCTCAAACATCCATTTCTCATATACAAACAATAAATAAAAGCTCAAATTTTTCATTCATAACCATAACTTTCATTATTTACATGAATATCAAAATACATTTCATAAGTTCAACTACATATGAGAAAATAAACATTACGTTACAAAATACCAAAATGACACCTAGTGTCCTACCAATGCACTGTAGGTGGTGAGGTGACACGGATACTATGCAGAACTGTGAACTGCCTTACCGAATCTGTGGTCTACTGGGCCCTCTGTCCAAATCTTCAGTACCTACGCGTTGTAAAAGCGACGCGCTAAGCATAAAGCTTAGTGGTGCCAACAATATAAGAAAATATAATATGCAAATAAAAAATAATAATTTCCTTGCTATTGTGTTCATAAGAAATGAATAATTACTAACTTGTTGTTTAGTCGAGGGCTAATCATGTTTTATGATATTAACTTCTTCATGCATTTCGTTAATTATTTTCTTCATGATCTTGAGCTTCTTTGTATTTTTGTAATCATTCCTGATACTTAATTTTCGTATTTTCTTTAATAATCAGTTCAATCACAGTTATACTTTTCCATGCCCAAGTAACCTATCTTTGGGCGATTGGATGGATAACGGGTCGTTGGCACTGGACACCGCGGTGCCTCGGGCCGTCATACCATGGGACGCAGAACGTCAACCATGTATGCAGTCAGTATGGCTAAAAAGCCATGACATCACATAATCGGGCCTAAAAGCCATGCATACGGGCATAAAAGCCATGAATACGGGCATAAAGCCATGAATACAGGCATAAAGCCTTTCACAGTACTGCTAAAACAATACCCTATTGGCATGCCAATCTATCCAAACCAACCACATTAGGCCTACTAGGGCATTTTGCACTTTTAAGTTTCACAATTTTTGAATTTCAAGTCTTGGTGTCACTATTCACTTCATTGGTCAACAAAAAGTTGACTTTTGCATAGAAAATAGTTGCATTGGTTTTAACACTTCCAATGTACCACATTTTGCATTTAAAACTTGTTGGCATTAAGCATTAATACCATTTCTAAGCTTAAACCAAGAGAAGCAAAATTTTCAATTTTTGTAACTCAACTTTACTATTCCATTGGGCACTGTTGCAGTAAGAATTTGAGGAAATGGTAAACATGAAAGTTGTTCCTTATTTTGTCTAGTTGAATTTCCTTTTTTGAATCACTCCATTTGGAGTTTTTTATCTCAAGTTATGGCCAAAATAAGTTTACTGTTTACGTGCACTGTTCATGCTGAGATTTTGGTGCAGCGATTTTGGTCCAACTTTGGTCAGTAATTTGATCAAGTTAAGTTCATAATTTGGTCTAACTTTCTTCTTATGAAATTTTCTACCATACCTTAGGTTTCCATCGGTTCAAGAATCGCCTAAATCCGAGTTTTCTAGAG
This sequence comes from Hevea brasiliensis, assembly GCF_030052815.1. NCBI lineage: Eukaryota > Viridiplantae > Streptophyta > Magnoliopsida > Malpighiales > Euphorbiaceae > Hevea > Hevea brasiliensis. The sequence goes on along the minus strand of NC_079499.1, from coordinate 60,884,115 downwards.
AGAGTTATAGCCATCCAAACATTACTGCTCAAGTGAAAATCTGCAGAGTTGCAGGTTTGATAACTTAACTTTGCCCAATAATTTGAATGGGTTAATGGCATAATTTGGGGTGATGTTCTTCATGAAAGTTGTTTGTCTATATCATATCTTGTTGCTGTAAAACTTTCAGGTCAATTTGACCATTCTACAGTGAGTTATGGCCAAATGAATAGCTACTGTTCATTTGGTCATTCTGCAGGGGCTATTTGCAGGGTATCCGGATTGGGGCCAATTTTTGGTCCTCTTGCTTTAGTCTTTTGGGCATGGTTTCTTCAGCAACAATGTGCCATTATAAGCCTAATTTCATGTCCAATTGGCCAAACACCAATTAAACTAACACAGCCCAAGATATGGCAGTCCAAGTGGACTGAAATTTCAGTCACTATGCTGCTGTCTTTAGGCAGCGTTCCATTTCAGTTTTGCCATGCATTAACTCACTTCAAATTATGATTAACTTGCCTTAAATGGTCACTAATTGACCACTAAAATTTCCATTAGTCACTTCATAAACCAAGTCCAATTCTTCACTCCCAAAACCCTAATTTCAAATTTCAAAACTTAATCAATTAAATTCCTATCACTTCTCATGCATATAACCTCATCAATCCTCATCACTAATCATGTATATATGCAGGAATTCATCAAACCCCATAAGGTTCCCAAGGTTGCTGAATTAGGGATGTTTAATTCCTTAACTAATTCTTTCAATTTCTTGAATTTCCCACTTAATTTGGCATGCATACTACACCTAAAATTGAAAGAAAAGGTTTTAGTGCACTAACCTTTAAGTGGCAGATTTTTCCCAAGTTTAATCTTCACTTTTCTTGTACTCTCTTGGCTGCCAAACACTTCCTCTAGGTCCAAGGATTCATTTTAGTGTTGGGGTCTTGAGGAAATATGGTGAGGAAGCATGAGAAATGAAGCTTTTGTTTGAAAATCAATGGAGGGAGAAGAGGAGAGATTCACGTCTTGAGGAAGAAGAAGAAGAAGAAGAAGAGCAGCTGGTTTTTAATTCCTTTGGCCTTCATTTTGTCTCTTTTATTAGTTAGTCACTTGGTTGTTTGAATGCAATTGGTTATAGTTCTTAATGACATCATCAAGATGTCATAAATGAGCCTTTCTTTGATTTTTCTTTTCTTTTCATCACTACTCAATTTCAATTTAATTTTTAGTAATATTTATTCATATTTTAGATCATAATAATTATTTACTCAACTGGACAAGTCGGCCAAAAATCACCTCTGAAGGCGAAATGACCAAAATGCCCTCCGTTTGGCTTAACGGGTCAAAATTGTCTGTACCGATTGAAAAATTTTTCTAAATATTTTCTTGGCATTCTAATGCCATGGGAACCTCAATGACCCTTCTCTGGAGTCCCAAAAATTATTTTATGAATTTTTCCCCGGGTCTAGGGCTCCTCGTTGCGAGAACCGCAACTTCCCTCTGGTTACCCATCGCTTGGGCACCTGCTCATTTGACTTAGTTGTATTTTATTTCTAAAATTTTTACTAAATTTTTCTTATTAATATTTGAGTTAATTATGGTTCCTGACTTTAGTTTAAATATTTTTTCGGACGTTCTAGCTGTCCAGACCGACACCGGTCACCGGAACAGTAGAATGTACGGAGTTGCTACAGTGAGGGTGTTACATAGACCTACAACTTTCATGAAGAAACCTAACCCAAATTTTGACCATAACATGTTCAAAAGGTGACCTGTAATCATTGCACAAAACACTATAGATTTGGTCAGTCCAGAAAATCTGGGGAGGTGGCAATCCGGCCAGTCATGGTAATTAGGCCATAACTTGAGATACAAAACTCCAAATGGAGTGATCCAAAAAAAGAAATGTAATTAGACATAATAAGGAACAATTTTCATGTTGACAACTTTGCCAAATTCCCACTACAAAAATGACTAATGGAACAGTAAATACAAGGCTTGAAATCAAAAAATTTTGAATTACTAACATTAAGCTTAGAAATGGTTTTGGCAACCAATACCAACAATTTTAGAATGCAAAATGTGGTATGTTGGGAGTATTAAAACCAATGTACCTATTGTCTATGCAAAAGTCAACATTTTTGTTGACTAATGAAATGAATAGTAACACCAAAACTTAAATTTCAAGAATTGTATAAATTATGAGTGTAACATGCCCTAGTACTCTAGCAAGATTGGTTTGGATAGGTTGGCATGCCAATACGGTTCTATTAGCAGTATTGCATATGGCTTCATGCCATTTTGTGTTTTATGGCCTCACGTGCCATTTTGTGATAAAATAGCCTTTGGCTATGTTGATTGAGTTATTATACTTGAATTTTATCCCCGATGATTATTATAGCTTATTAGCTATTCTGTTGCACACCGGGAGACACAATGTGACCGATGGTGTAATGGTCCGAGGTACTTAGTACCCAGTGCTAGTTTACCCATTTATCCAGTCCAATCAGCTAGTATGGGTTACTCGAGCAATGATAATTAATCTTACAAAATTTTAATCCAATAATACTACAATAAATGTCAGAAATTAAGTCTACCTAAAATGTAAATATACATTCTACATATTTATGTTATTTTAGTTATTTTATTTTATATTGTCACCACTAAGTAGAATTGCCTAGCGCGTCGCTTTTGCCACATGCAAGTACTGGAGACATAGCTGGGGAGTCCAGCAGACCTTATACTGGATGAACATTCAGATCTGCACATAGAGTCCAGAGTCACCTCACATTTGTAGTGCATTGGTAGGACATTAGGCTACTTTTGGTCTTTTATATTTGTAAACTTTTGTTATGTATATTTTAAACTCATGTAATTATACTTTGGTGTAATTATTTACGAACCATGTTCAGTAATAATTTAAGTTTTTCTTATGGAGTTGAGCATGATATGAAAGAATTGAATTTTTGAAATATTGATGTCTTTTGAGAAATTGTGGAAAGATGTTGGTGGTTGACTAAGATTGAAATTATGATTATATTGGAAGTGTTTTTAACAGATTCAGAAGAACTTTTTTTTTTCAATTTACAGTTGGCACTCTACCGAATTTTCTATAAAATTTGCAAAAAATTCATATTAATAAAAAATTGTGAATAAATGAATTAAAAAGGGTAAATTGTAATAGAAATATGAATTGGTGCTCCGGCACACTATGTGGCATATCTTGTAACACCCCTATTTGTATAGCCTGGTATATTTTATTATTCCGGTGACCGATGTCGGTCCAGACAATTAAAGGGATTAGAACCACATCTAAGACAACTAGATAAACCATAAACACAAATAATTAGTAATTGTCAATTAGTTAAGTATAAATAAGAAAAATAGAACATAAGAAGTTAAATGAGCCGAGAGTCACAACGATGGGCGACCTTATCGGGAAGGACTGCGAAGTCATTTTAAACTCAAATTTCAAACCATAAAATGTGACGCTGTGGTCCTTAGGACCCTTACGAATATAGTGGAAAAGAGAAAATCACGAAAACAAACTGTTAAGCCAGTCAAATAATTAGGTCAGGGAGTTGGAAGAAATATTGAATTATTTGCAAACCAGGTTGAACCGGCAATGGGCAATTTGGTCAATTAACCCCGAAAGCTGACTCCTGACCTAACTGTCAAATAAAATCGTAGAAAAGAAAATTTTGGAATCGAGAATTAAATTAAAGAACTAATAGAAAAATAAATAGAAAAAAAAAGAAAAAGAAAATGAAAAAGTTAAAAAGGTGATGACATCATGCATGATACCATAAAAAAATAATTAATATATTTAATTAATTAGATTTTTGGTCTTCCTAAAGACATAAAAACAAAAAGAAAAGAAAGAAAAAAAAAAGGATCAAAAGTCTTCTTCCTCACCTTGTTGCCGCCCCACTCACCCTCACTCCTCCATTGTTGATCCTCCATTAAAGCTTGCACTCAAGCTTTGAAATCCTTACTAAACCTCAACTTCTCCCATAATTGCTTCATAAAAACTTGTTCTAGTTACTTGAGAAGGAGATTGGTCATCAAAGAAAGAAGAAAAAAGGAAAGCTTAAAGACACCTAATAAGGTTAGTGATTTAAGATGCAAAATTAGTTTATTTATTGTGTTTCTAGCTTGATTAACTTGTAAATAAACTTAAAATGAAATGAAACAAATTATTGAGGGACTAAGCTGAAATTCGGCCAACATGTGTATGGGGGTTTATTGCATGATTTGAATGGTTTGAATGAGTATATGAACTTTAATTAGTTGAATGGTTGTGATTAAAGGCTTTGGAAGTAGCTAAATGCAAGAGTTTGTGAATTAGGGTTTTGGACATTAGGGTTTAGAGACCAAAAATGTGAGAAACTTATAAATGATGTTTGGGACCGAATTTGAAGTGAGAAATGGTCATTTGTGACCAAATGAAGTGTGTATGAATGGTTGGAGTTAAGGCCAAATTCGGAATGAGTGTGGTCATGCCACTGGCAGCATGACCAAGTCAACTTTGAAGGATCAAAAATGAAATTTTACAAGTCCAATTGGTACGAGACCAATTGGGAATGTAAACAGACACTAAATGACACAATTTTCGTTTAGGAAGCATGCCCAAAAAGTGACCAAAAACTAGTGAACAAATTGACCAAACTTGAAAAATCACAGTCTGCCCCTGTACAAACTGACCAAATGAACAGTGTTTGTTCATTTGGTCATAACTTGAGCTAGATAGGTCTAAATGACATGAAATTTTACAAGTAGCTAGATGAGATATGGACCTAAAACTTTCATGAAGAACATAAACCTAAATTATGCCATTAACTAAGTCATTTGGCCACCCAAATTTGGTGACCTAAAACTGCCAGAACCAAATTTTGCCCAGAAATCTGGGTTAAGTCCAATCCGGCAGCCATGATTCAAATGGCTATAACTTGAGCTACAAAACTCCAATTGGAGTGATTCAAAAAGGATAATAAACTTAAGACAATAGGGAACATTTTATATGGAGAAAGCTTTGCCAAATTCCAACAGTAAAATGACCAATGGAATAGTGCAACCTTAGACACCAAAACTGAAAATTATCAAATTTGCCTAAAAGACTTAGAATTTGAATAAACAACCAAAACCAACAAATTTAGTGACCAAAATGTGGTATGTGGGTGAAGTTGAAATTTCCATACCTATTAAGCTTAGAAAGTCAACAATTTGACTTGAATAGTGCAGTGAATAGTAACCTGAAACACAAAAAATTTAAAAAACATCAAGTTTAGCACATTAGAGCTAGGTAAAAGTGAAGTTAAATTTATTTTTGGATTTTTGCTAAGTTATGGTACTGAAACACTGTAAAATTGTGTGTTTCAATTGAAAAGAACACCGGAAAAGAACCCGAGGAATTGAGTTAAGGCCAAGAGGCGACTCGTATAAGGTTTGTGCACAACTAACTTTTTTGTTACTTTTCACTTCTAAATTGATTTGAACAAGTTTATTTTATGATTTATAATTTTGTTGTGTTGAAGATTTTAATTTGTTGTATGGAATTGTATAAATTAAATGTAAATTTTCTTATGCATTTAAGGATTTATTGCATGGTTTTGAGAATCGTAAATTTTAAATTTGATGTGTTGCCAACCTTGAGCATGAATTTATGATGATTAAATATGTTGATGATTTGTAAATACTTTGTAAATAGAAATTGTTTTGAATATGATTTGAAACCACAGTTGACATGACAAAATTTGTTGTGAATTCTCATTAGCTTGTCTAGTGAGATATCTCCTCCACTAGATGGGGCGAGTTCCTTCCTCTCTGGCTTGTCAGTTGGGGAAGAATTTGAATGAGTACTCATATATACTAACTAGTCTTTGTTTCTCCCTTTTAGCCTCAGTTGTTGGGAGAGTGTGAAATGTCGTGGTGTACAATACGGCATCTATTTAAATTTTGGGTCATGGGTTCAACTGTGTGAATTGTTGGCAACGCCCTTTAAATTATGCATAATTTGATAAATTGTGATTGAAATGAATAATTTGTTAGTGATTCAAAATATTTTTGTGTTGTTTCGAAATTTAAAAGAAATGTAAATAAATAGTTATTAATTGATCAAAATGTTATTCAAATGAAAATTTTGCATGAATGAAAATAATAATTTTTTAATATCATGGATTTTGAAGAATTTATAAATTTTAAATTTTTATTCATTATGAATTGTTAAGAATAATTTGTATTAAGTTTTAAATTATTAGTTTGTGCACCACTGAGTTCACCACTCAGGATAGCTTTGTATACTGTCGCAGGTGAAAGAAAATATATAGAGCAGCTGAGCGAGGTTACTGAAGGACACGGTGAGATTATCCTCGGGTATATCATAGGTATACCCTTGTACATTAGCTTTTGATGTAATTCTGTAATTATATATATGAAATTTCCTTTCAGCAGTTGTACCAACTCTTTTGTAATATATATATTTAGATTGTAATCAAATACAAATTATTGTAATATTATCTTGAGATTTTATGTATTTATAAAGTTTGCACTAGTAAATTTTTAATACTCCCATGAATGTAAATAGTCATTTTGTTATCTTAATGAGATTTTTCAATATTTGATTTAATTTAAACTGTGTATTGAATTGCTTGTGTTGATTTGTGAAATGAGGATGGTTTGAATTTTGAGACTTGAGAAATTGGTTGAGATTGATTGTGAAATTTGAAGAAGTTGTTGAGAAAAATATTGGGAGTGTCTTTATTTTCAGGTTTTGAAGAACTATTTTGTTAAAATACAAACGGCACTTTGTCGAAATTTTTGTAAAAATTGTGGAGATTTTTAAATATCTAAAAATTTGATTTATGTTTAGACTTTAAATAAAGGTTTTTAATATCTCAGAAAATTTTACCCACCAATTTAAAAATGAATGAAAATTGTTTCAAAATCCCTTGTAGTATATTTAATGGGTTACCGGTAGGCGAAGTACGGTAATTCATTAGGTGTACTATAGGAGCATGTTACATCTTACGAGGAGTAGGGTGTGACTTGTTTTAGTGGTATCAGAGCAAAATTTTTGAAATATGTTTTAACTTGAGAATTTGTGTCTTTCCTTGTTAAGTACAACTGCTCAAAGTCCATATTTGTTATATACAGTGCATTTACATCATAAATATGAAATAACGGGGAGAAATCTCCTGGTGTTGGGTGTACAGGAAATAGAAAAAAGAAAAAAATCCTATGAATAGGTATGGACAAGGGGGATAATATGGAAGAGCAGTCTGATACAGCTAACGTACAAGGAGAAGCCCCAGTTTTGCAGAGCGTTGGAGGTCCAACTGCACCAATCCCTCCTATACAAATTACTGCATAAATAGGCCAGCAGATGGCCATGTTCTTTCAGCAAATGGCTGATAATCTATCAGCTCAGGCCCAAGTACAAACCCAACCCCCTCAAGACAAGCATGAAAAAGAGAAAAGTGAGAAACCCATCGGTCAAAGTTCGAGTAGCAATTTGAGAAAGAGAAAAGATTTTGAGGGACCCTGAGCTCCTAAGTATGACAGAGGCAGATCTTCAGGGTGGAAGCAATCAAGAACCATTCGTCAAAGAACTAGAAGTTCCTACCCTATCCGTATCTGTGAGGTTTGTGAAAAATTTCATGGGGGTATTTGCCATAGGGTCACTGGAGCCTACTTCAATTGTGGTGGAATTGGACATTTAGCCTGAGATTGTACTAGCACACGTCGATTTATGCCACATACTACACTAGAGGAATCAGTTTAAGATTCTGATTTTAGAGGCTCATTAATAGTTAGTAGGGGTAGAGGTAGAAGTAAAGACAGCACTTTAGGTAATCCTCGCACAATGGACCAACCCAAACAGAGGAATACATTAGAAAGAGGGAACACCATGCATCGAGGGGAAGAAGCAGAGACTTTAGATGTAGTTGCCGGTATGTTCTTAACTTGTGAAAGGAATAATTATGTACTATTTGATTCCGGCTCTACTTATTTATATGTTAATGCAAAAATATTTATGGTTGAAAAAAAAAAAAGAGGGTAATGATCGTAAACCAGCAGAAAATAAGCTACAGAATATTGATAGATAAAAGAGTTGTGGAAGTAAAAATTAGAATAGTTGGTGCGAATGTAATAAAGAAACGTTATGAATATTAGTTAAAGTGTTGACTAGAATAGTCAGAGGACCAAATCAAAGTAATATTGAAGTATAGTGGATTTATTAGGGACGATAAGTGGTGCTAAATTACGACTCAACAGTCAAGTTAAGGAAGAAGATAAGATTGAGGAATAAAATAATTAAAGTTAAGCTGTGGAAAAAAAAAATAGAACAGTAAGAAATGAGAAAAACACTAGATGAGAAATTGCCACCAGGGCAAACAACTTACTTAAGACGCATAACGATATCCCGAACTATTTTATCAAGAAGGAAATAAGTTAAACAAATGAAAACAAGATAGTGCAAAATAGCACATAGGCCTTGGTCATAAATGGAGATGGTAAGATAATGGTTATGGACCTATGGCCAAGAAAGAGATAAGTAGTTCATATATGACCAACAATGTCATTCAAAAAAAAGACTACAAAGGAAAATAATTGCTAAAACAATAGCAAGAAAAGACTAAAATATTATAAACTAAATTAAAGGTTGCATCAAATGATCAAGAGATTTGATAAGAAAAGAGTAAAACTAAGGCCTCACCCATAAGATCATACGAGGTCCTAGAAAGAGTGGATCCACTAGCACACAGATTTGCCTACCTCTAAAATTGAAATGAATTTGAATCTAACTTATGACAGAAGCTCATAAGAAACTTGGCACACGAGGTGAGCAATCGATGAGTAAATAGTATTGGTTAAAGTGCTAAGAAACCATCATTCAGGCCAGGAAGCTACTTAGGAGCATGAATAGGACATGAGGAGACAGCACCCACAACTGTTCAGAGACTGATACTAGGTAAAATTTCGAGGACGAAATTATTTTAAGGGGGGGAGAATTGTAACACCCCTATTTGTATAGCCTGGTATATTTCACTACTCCGGTGATCGGTATCGGTCTAGCAATTAAGGGGATTAGAACCACATCTAAGACAACTAGATAAACCATAAAAACAAATAATTAGTAATTGTCAATTAGTTAAGTGTAAATAAGAAATACAGAACATAAGAAGTTAAATGAGCCGAGAGTCACAGCGATGGGTGACCTTCTCGGGAAGTACTGTAAAGTCGTTTTAAACTCAAATTTCGAACTGTAAAATATGACGTTGCGGTCCTTAGGACCCTTACGAACATAGTGGAAAAGAGAAAATCACAAACACAAACTATTAAGCCAGTCAAATAATTAGGTCAGGGAGCTGGAAGAAATATTGAATTATTTGCAAACCGGGTTGAACCTATGAGGGGCAATTTTGTCAATTGACCCCGAGAGCTGACTCTTGACCTAACTGTCAAATAGAATCGGAGAAAAGAAAATTTCAGAATCGAGAATTAAATTAAAGAACTAATAGAAAAATAAATAGAAAAAAAGGAAAAAGAAAATAAAAAAGTTAAAAAAGGTGATAACATCATGCATGACATCATGAATGAAGCCATAAAAATAATAATTAATATATTTAATTAATTAGATTTTTGGTCTTCCTAAAGACATAAAAACAAAAAGAAAAGAAAGAAAAAAAAAAGAATCAAAAGTCTTCTTCCTCACCTTGTTACTGCCCTACTCACCCTCACTCCTCCATTGTTGATCCTCCATTAAAGCTTACACTCAAGCTTTGAAATCCTTACTAAACCACAACTTCTCCCATAATTGCTTCATAAAAACTTGTTCTAGTCACTTGAGAAGGAGATTGGTCATTAAAGAAAGAAGAAAAAAGGAAAGCTTAAAGTCACCTAACAAGGTTAGTGATTTAAGATGCAAAATTAGTTTATTTATTGTGTTCTTAGCTTGATTAACTTGTAAATAAACTTAAAATGAAATGAAACAAATTATTGAGGGACTAAGCTGAAATTTGGCCAACATGTGTATGGGGGTTTATTGCATGATTTGAATGGTTTGAATGAGTATATGCACTTTAATTAGTTGAATGGTTGTGATTAAAGGCTTTGGAAGTAGCTAAAAGCAAGAGTTTGTGAATTAGGATTTTGGACATTAAGGTTTAGAGACCAAAAATGTGAGAAACTTATAAATGATGTTTTGGACCTAATTTGAAGTGAGAAATGGTCATTTGCGACCAAATGAAGTGTGTAGGAATGGTTGGAGTTAAGGCCAAATTCAGAATGAGTGTGCAGCATGACCAAGTCAACTTTGAAGGACCAAAATTGAAATTTTATAAGTCCAATTGATATGAGACCAATTGGGAATGTAAATAGACACTAAATGACACAATTTTCATTTGGGAAGCATGCCCAAAAAGTGACAAAAACTTAATGAACAGTTTGACCAAACTTGAAAAATCATAGTCTGCCCCTGTACAAACTGACCAAATGAACAGTGTTTGTTCACTTGGTCATAACTTGAGCTAGACAAGTCTAAATGGCCTGAAATTTTTCCAGTGGTTAGATGAGATATAGACTAAAACTTTCATGAAGAACACAAACCTAAATTATGCCATTAACCAAGTCATTTGGCCACCCAAAATTGGTGACCTAAAACTGCCAGAACCAAATTTTGCCCAGAAATCTGGGTTAAGTCCAATCCGGCAGCCATGATTCAAATGGCTATAACTTGAGCTACAAAACTCATTAAAAAAGGAGAATAAACTTAAGACAATAGGGAACATTTTCTATGAAGAAAGTTTTGCCAAATTTCAACAGTAAAATGACCAATGGAATAGTGCAACCTTATACACCAAAACTGAAAATTATCAAATTTGCCTAAAACACTTAGAATTTGAATAAACAACTAAAACCAACAAATTTAGTGACCAAAATATGGTATGTGGGTGAAGTTGGAATTCCCATGGCTATTAAGCCTTAGAAAGTTAACAATTAGACTTGAATAGTATAGTGAATAGTAACTTGAAACACAAAAATTTAAAGAACGTCGAGTTTAGCACATTAGAGCTAGGTAAAAGTGAAGTTAGATTTATTTTTGGATTTATGCTAAGTTATGGTACTGAAACACTGTAAAATTGTGTGTTTCAGTTGAAAAGAACACCGGAAAAGAACCCGAGGAATCGAGTTAAGGCCAAGAGGCGACTCGTATAAGGTTTGTGCACAACTAACTTTTTTGTTACTTTTCACTTCTAAATTGATTTGAACAAGTTTATTTTATGATTTATAATTTTGTTGTGTTGAGGATTTTAATTTGTTGAATGGAATTGTATAAATTAAATGTAAATTTTCTTATGTATTTAAGGAATTATTGCATGGTTTTGAGAATCGTAAATTTTAAATTTGATGTGTTGCCAACCTTGAGCATGAATTTATGATGATTAAATATGTTGATGATTTGTAAATACTTTGTAAATAGAAATTGTTTTGAATATGATTTGAAACCACAGTTGACATGACAAAATTTGTTGTGAATTCTCATTAGCTTGTCTAGTGAGATATCTCCTCCACTAGATGGGGCGAGTTCCTTCCTCTCTGGCTTGTCAGTTGGGGAAGAATTTGAATGAGTACTCATATAAACTAGCTAGTCTTTGTTTCTCCCTTTTAGCCTCGGTTATTGGGAGAGTGTGAAATGTCGTGGTGTACAATACGGCATCTATTTGAATTTTGGGTTATGGGTTCAACTGTGTGAATTGTTGGCAACGCCCTTTAAATTATGCATAATTTGATAAATTGTAATTGACATGAATAATTTATTAGTGATTCAAAATATTTTTGTATTGTTTCGAAATTTAAAAGAAATGTAAATAAATAGTTATTAATTGATCAAAATGTTATTCAAATGAAAATTTTGCATGAATGAAAATGATAATTTTTGAATGTCATGGATTTTGAAGAATTTAGAAATTTTAAATTTTTATTCATTATGAATTGTTAAGAATAATTTGTATTAAGTTTTAAATTATTAGTTTGTGTACCACTAAGTTCACCACTCAGCGATAGCTTTGTATTCTATCGCAGGTGAAAGAAAATATATAGAGCAGCTGAGCGAGGTTACTTAAGGACACGGTGAGATTATCCTCGGGTATATCATAGGTATACCCTTGTATATTAGCTTTTGCTGTAATTCTGTAATTATATATATGAAATTTCTTTTGAGCAGTTGTACTAACTCTTTTGTAATATATATATTTAGATTGTAATCGAATATAAATTATTATAATATTATCTTGAGATTTTATTTATTTATAAAGTTTGCACTACTAAATTTTTAATACTCCAATGAATGTAAATATTCATTTTGTTATCTTAATGAGATATTTCAATGTTTGATTTAATTTAAACTATGTATTGAATTGCTTGTGTTGATTTGTGAAATGAGGATGGTTTGAATTTTGAGACTTGAGAAATTGGTTGAGATTGATTATGAAATTTGAAAAAGTTGTTGAGAAAAATATTAGGAGTGTCTTTATTTTCAGGTTTTGAAGAACTGTTTTCTTAAAATACAAATGGCACTCTGCCAAAATTTTTGTAAAAATTGTGGAGATTTTTAAATATCTAAAAATTTGATTTATGTTTGGACTTTAAATAAAGGTTTTTAATATCTCAGAAAATTTTACCCACCAATTTAAAAATGAACTTAAATTATTTCAAAATACCTTGTAGTATATTTAATGGGTTATCGGTAGGCGAAGTACGGTAATTCATTAGGTGTACTACAGGAGCATGTTACATCTTACGAGGAGTAGGGTGTGACATATCTTGCTCAACTACACTGTAGACGAGTAAGGGGTGTCACATTTAGTGGTATCAGAGCATCGGTTTAGGCGTTTCTAGGCCTAGATAGAGTGCATACCATTGCATTGCATTTGTAAGTGTTAAGGTGACATCGATGCAGATCTATTTGTTTTGTTATTTTGATCAATATATGGATGCTGCTTCTCAAAGAGCAATTGATGAATAAGTGGAGAGTTGTGCTCCACCAAGGGCTGAATCTGGGGGCAAGGGAGAATCTGTTCCACCAGCAGCTGAGCCACCTGCCCAACCTCAGTTTGCATTATTTTAGCAAATGACCGAATTTTACCAGCAAATTATGGGGGCAATTCCACCACCACAACCACAACCACAACCTCCACCGCACCACAGAAGTCCCATCTGGAGAAACTGCAAAAACATGGGGCTATGGATTTCTTTGGGAAGAAGGAGGAGGATCTCATGACAGTAAAAAACTAGTTAGATAGAACAATCAGAGTGCTGAAACAGCTTCATTGCACCCCCGAGCAAAACCTGGAGGCTGCTGTGTCCCTACTTCAGGATGATGCATACCAGTGGTGGGACACAGTAACTAGTGAGGTGCAATCGGATCAAATCACCTTAGATTACTTCCTAACAGAGTTCAGGAAGAAGTATGTCAGTAAAGTGAATTTAGAATAAAGAAGAAGAGAATTTATCAGTCTGAGATAGAGGCAACTATCAGTGGTAGAGTATGAGCGAGAATTCATCAGACTGAGCCGGTATGGGAGGGAGATAGTCCCTACAGAGATAGAGAAGTGCAAAAGATTCGAAGAAGGGCTCAATGACAATATCAAAGTCATGACAACAGCAATGGAGATCACGGATTTTGCCAAATTAGTAGATGTTGCATCGAAAGTAAAAAGAGTCCGAATAAATGAGCAAAATAGAAGGGAAAGACAGCAGAAGAAGGGTCGAGGTCAGTCCAGTTCATTCTCTGCTCCCAGTAAGAAGAGTATGGGTCCTCCTGTTTAGGGTTTAGGACAACCACAAGGTCAGGGTCAATCCCAGGGACCCAGACCACAGTTCACACCTAGGAGAGGTCAGTCCACATCATCAGTGGGCAGCACTCCAGGGACGATGTTTAGGGGACCAGCCCTAGCATCTTCTACCTATCCATACTGCTAGAAGTGGCACAAGGGGGACTATTGGCAAGTGATTGATGCATGCTTACAGTGTGGATCTACAGAACATCAGATCAAAAATTGGCCGAAGAGGACTACTACAGTTGCCCCAACACAAGCTGATAGGCCTGCCCCTGCACCTCAAAGGGGTAGGAAGCCTGGTAAATCTGAGGCAGCTGGTCCATCACTGAGGCCTGCATCTGAGTCAGCTGAGAGGCTAGAGGCCAGAGTACCTACTAGAGCCTATGCCATGAGAGCCCAGGAGGAGCAAGATGCCCCATTTGTTATCAGGTGTACGTTCTCCCTCTACAACACATTTGTGCATGCATTGGTGGATCCAGGATCCACTCATTCATAAATCTGCATCAAACTATCCGTAGAGGGAGGAGTTTCAGTAAAGGAGAGTGATTAAGATATTCTAGTCACAAATCCACTAGGCCACAGTGTGGTAGTGAATAAGGTGTATAAAGGTTGCCCGTTGAGGATTCAAGGGTATGAATTCTCGGCAGACCTAATTGAATTATCCTTCCACGAGTTTGACATGATTTTGGGAATGGACTGGTTGTCACGTCATCAGGCAATAGTTGATTACAAACTGAAGAGGATTTCTCTAAAAACTCCTGAGGGTAATGAGATTACAGCTATGGGTGAAAGGACAAATTTCCTGTCCAATGTTATCTTAGCCATAGTTGCAAGAAGATTGATGAAAAAAGGCTATGAAGCTTACCTAGCACACGTGGTTGATACTGATAGGCACTTATACATGATAAGTAGGCCAAACCAGTGACACTTATGATAAGCACATGGAGTTTACTCTTGTCAATGTATTGTCATAAATCATATCAGTGCTTACAATCTTTAGACCTGAGATAGCACAGTTATCTTGTATATAGGTGGTTTGAGTTTGATACTGCTTTCATACTTGTACTGTGTATGGGTATATGGGCATGTGTTGGCTCCTACTAGTTATATATGGAGGTAGGTGTTGATCAAGATGGAATCTATTCCTCTAAGTAAATAGGGATAAAATCCTATGTTCATTTAATTGTTCTTGATGTTTCAAGTTCCTGGCCAGGACAGATAGATTTAATCAGAAAAGAGTTTCTGATGAGAAAATATTTTTAATCAAGAACTGGAATTAAAAGAGAACATAATATTCATAGCAAATGGGGTTTGACATAAACCATGACTCCAGCTTGAGTTGGGATTTTGTAACAGATAGATTCTAGTGCATGGTAGCATATGATTATAGGTTCATTTAAGGTAAACCTTATTACTAATTGGGTGGCCATGGCATGCTATGCTAAGTGTTAACCATGGTCTATGAGGTGCATTAAATGATTTAGAGAAATCATTTATGTTAAGAAAGAGTTCTGATGATATTAAGAGTTGATATCATATCTCATTGCCAATTAGTGATGAGCCTAGTCAGTCACACACATACACAAGTAATCACCAAATTAAATATGATTTAATTAATTAATTAAAGAGTTTAATTGATTAATTAAATAGTTTTAGTTTGCAATTAGATTGCAAAGTCCTTAGCATGAGTTGAAACCAAATCTAGGTTATTGGATGTATAGTATAAGTTAAAGTTATATTTAAAGTGTTTAAATATGAATTTAATTAATGAGAAATTAATTAATAGAGATTAATTAATCAATTTATATTTGATATAAATTGATTAGAAGAAGAGAAATAATTATTTTGGGTTGTGAACTCAAAATTAGGACACAGGGGCATTTTGGTCATTTCACAGGGTGATATGTGGCACTATGAGATGGTGACACATGGCACTGCACATAAGCTTGCCAAATGTCTTTTAATCATGTAAGATGATCAAAGTCAAAATTAAATTTAGGTTTGACACTTGGCACAATGTGATTGGGTCAATTAAACTTAGAGCCAATCAGAAGGTGACATGTGGCAAGGGTTTTAAGTGGTGACCTAGCTATATAAGTGTTGTTATGAAAAGAAAAAACACAACTAGCAACTATTTTCTTTCGTGCCGTTACCTAAGAGACTCTCCCTTCTCTTCATCTTTTTCTCTCATCTATTCCAAGAGATTAGCAAACAATCTCTTGAATTAAAAATACTAGAAATTGTTTCTAGTGTCCTGTTTACATCTTTAATCTCTTAAAAAGGAAAAACTTGATTTTCTAATTAATAGAAAAAGCTTTAGAAGCTGTTCAAGGGCTACCATAGGTGTTCTTGGTGTGGACAAGCTAGAGAGACAACATCTGGTATCCTGAAGATGCATCTCAAAGGCACAAATACACTGCGGTACATCAAGAGATTAGTGTATTTGTTCTTGATTTAATATAGGGTTCTAAAATTAATTTGATTAATTTTAAAATCTTAAATGGCAAATACAGATCCAAAAACATATTACAAGAGTTTTAATATGTTATTTATCATTGAAATCAAATAGATAAAAATAAATCTTGCATGATGCATGTGGCCCTAGGTGAAAATTTTTTGAATTCAATGGTATAAACTTATGTTTTTCATGATTTCGCTCCTTCAATTAGTATCAAAGCCACTATATTTACCATTTAGATTGTTGATTATATGATTTAATTGTGCGGAATAATCATAAGATGATAGATCCATTGCTGGTTGGAAGAAAGGTGGCGGCTTGGGTGAAGAACACCATCATTGGTGCGCCATCTTTAGCCTTCATGGGTGGCGCAAGGTTTGGTTTTAAATTCTGGAATTGTTGTATGATCTAAGGCCTATCCTATGACTAATTAAAATGTTTAATTAGTAGTTTTAATCACACAATTAAATTTTGATTCAAATCAGAATTTTAAAAATTGTTTGAATGTGATTCAAATCTGAATTTTAAAAGTTGTTTGAATGTGATTAAAATATGAATTTTTAAAGTTATTTGAATCATATTCAAATCTGAATTTTAAAGTTGTTTGAATAATATTCAAATCTGAATTTTTAAAAATTATTTGAATGTGATTCAAATATGATTTTTAAAAATTGTTTGAATGTGATTCAAATCTAAATTTTTAAATTTGTTTGAATGTAATTCAAATCTAAATTTTTAAATTTGTTTGAATCATATTCAAATCTGGATTTTTAAGTTGAATATGAGATATTCAATTTAATTTAAATATGTGTATCTTATTTAATTGTTAAATAGTGCTATGCATGATGGATGATCATGGACTATAAAAAGACCAATGTGATTGGATTTATTTTTTTTATGTTTCGTTGGGATTGTAAATTAATTAATTAATTTTAATTTATTTTGGGCATGTATTATTAAGGTTGTAACAATTTTTGGATTGTAATTTCATTTATTTAAGTTCTCGTAAATTCGCCTTGGTATGCCAAGGATTACTATGTAATTGGATTGCAAGAAGTTCAAGGAGGTCAAGAGCATTGGTGGGACCAGTGGGAGGATTTCAAGATCAAGTGTTGATTATGCACTCCTTCAGCAACTCTTGTAAAATGAATGAATGAAATGCACCTAGGAATACCCTAATTTAATTCTTGGTGGCTGAGAATTGAATCCCTTAGAAAGTCCATGATCATACCATATTTACTATTTATCCATGAATGCATGAGATGTATGGGAATGTATACAATTATATGATATATGCATGCTAAATGGATAATGTGCAAAGTGAGACCTTAATAGTAATTAGGATGACCATAAAATCTTCCAAACAAATGATTAAGTTGGAAATGTTATAATTAAAGTAATTATAACATAGGCCCTCCATTGGGGCAATTATTTTAAGAAATTATAAATAGCTGCATAAGATGCAATTAATTTAAGAGATTTTCTTAAGAATAATTGTTTAGCATGAGATGTTGTAAATATGTAAATGGTTTGGTGGCCAATATTGGATGTACCTGAGGACATTAAAATTATTTGCATAATTACTGGCTCAATAGGATCAACTTAACTAATGCAAGATAAGTCAATAATGGATGTACCTGAGATTTCGAGCATTAGGGGCTAGGTAGAGGATTGAACCTCACATGAGATATAATGGGCAAGGAGTTGCTCACTTATAGTTTATTATAAATCCAATAATGGATGTACTTGAGGATGATCAATAGAATTATAAGAATTCAATCATCCACTAGAAATCCATCCAACTAGGATTTCTGTTTTCTACTATGGAAGTGTAGGATTCGCTAAGTTAGTGGGAGGACCAATTTGATTAAAAGACCATAATCATTTTGGTTAATTACATGAAACATTTACTAATTAATCTGGTTATTTTTTACAGTTACTTTTCTGATAATAATGAGCACAGAACAACCACCACCATCCAATATTCTCGCAAGCATACTTGATCGCAATAGGTTGACAGAACCTAATCTGTCTGATTGGCTAAGAAATTTGAAACTTGTCCTGAACCTTGAACATATAAGATATGTTCTAGATTCAAATGTTCCTGGTCCCTTACCTCTAGAGGCCACTCAAGAGGAACATGAAACTTTGGACAAGTGGAAGGAGCATGATATGAGAGCTAAGTGTTACATGCTTGCTTCCATGAGTAATGAGTTACAGAAGCAGCATGAGAACATGCAGACTGTGAGTGAGATCCTCCTTCACCTATAAGAGTTATATGGTGAGCACAGCAGGAATGTTAGGTATGAGATATCTAGGCAGCTGTTCCGCATGAGGATATCTGAGGGACAGAATGTTAGGGATCATGTCCACAAGATGATTCGGCTGATTGAGCAGCTGGAACATCTTGACTTCAACATGGATTTCCAACTACAGACGGATTGATCCTCAGTCCCTTCCTGAGTCTTTTGGGAATTTTGTGACAAATTTCCATATGACTAAACAGGAATGCACCTTAGCTGGTTTACTCAACATGCTGGTTATTACCCAAAAGAATATGCTGGGCAATAAAGGAAAAGAGGTAGCTTTGATTGCATCTTCTTCTACTGAAGAGTCCGATAAGAAGAAGGGCAATAAGGAAAAGAAATTTTAGATTCCTGGTCCTTCCAACAAAATAGCTAAACAGAAAGGGAAGACTAAAGCTGATGGAGGCAAAGGAAAGTGTTTCCAATGCCAGAAGGATGGGCACCGGAAAAGGAACTGCCCAGAGTATCTTACTTCTCTGAAGGACAAGAAGGATGCACCTTCAGAAAGTATGTTCATATCTTGTTATTTAGATTCTGATGATACTCATAGTTCATCTACAGCTTGGGTTTTAGATATTGGTGCCAGTTCTCACATTTCTAATGATATGTAGGAACTAGCAAATAGTAGCAGCTTGCATTCTCGAGATGTTAGACTCCAGATTGGCGATGGCTCAACTGTTGAAGCTTTAGCCATAAGATTTAAATCTTTTTATATGTTTGGACATGTTTTATGTTTGGATAATATTTTATATGTACCTGATGCTTTTAAGAACATCATTTCTATATCTAGTTTGACTAGAAATGGGTATGAATTTCAGTTCACAGTTGATGTTTGTAATATTTATTTTGAAAATAAATATGTTGGTTCGGGTTATATGAATGATGGTTGATGAGCACTCCTAGGATGCCAAGAAACACAACATCTAAATATTGGAACCAAGATCTTTAATCATCCAAACAAGGCAGAATTTCAGATTGAAAACCCAAGTGTCAATACACAAATAGTAACAAGCTAAAGCATATTGATCATCAAAATAAGACTAGCAAGGGGTTCATGCTGCTAGAATCCAAGTTCTTTCAAGAAACATGGAAGAAACATAGAAGAAACTCAAGCTCCAGCAATGGAGTTCTCTCCCTAATACTCACACTTAAACTAGAAAAATGAAGGTTGCCCATACAATCTGAATATCTTGGGTTATATATAGCATCTCTAAAACCCTAAAAGTGTGCCAAAACCCTAAAAGTGTGCCAACATGGCTAAAAAGACAAAAATAAAAGGCTCCTCAATCAGATGGGGTGTTTCCATAGGGGGGGGGGACCATTTGGGACCACTTGCTTTATGGCAGCCCTTTATGTAGTGGGGACCATAAGTTGGCAAAGAACACTTTAGGTGGTAGCACCTTTTTAATGTAGTGGGGACCAATAAAAGGTATCGACATGGCAAATCCAAATAAGCATAAGAAGCTCCTCCAATCCACTTGACCAATAGTCTTGTGCCAAGTCATGCTGATGTGGCGAAGTCACGCTGATGTGGCGCCACTTGTCAAGTCTCCCATGCCAACTTGTGTGAGAATGATCCACCTAGATTCCAACAATATGCAAGAAAGTCCAACATGGCAATTTTGATCCCCCTTGTGCTCACAATGCTCCAACACCAATGCTTGCAGCTCTCTAGCTCAGCTCGTGATGGGTCCTCTAAATAATGGCATATAGGCATGGTGCTTCTTCATCATCCCCTCCTCCTTTGAAAGAATTCGTCCTCGAATTTGGTCCCGCATCAATGCAAGGGGAAAGATCAAGAATGTTAAAAGAATTGCTAACACCATACTCACGGTGTAAATCAATCTTGTATGCATTGTTGTTGATCCTTTCTAGTACTTTGAATGGACCATCACACCTTGGTGTAATTTCGACTTTCTTAGGTTTGGAAACCGCTCTTTCCTTAAATGCACCCAAACAAAGTCACTGGTTCAAACACAAGAGGCTTTCGGCCTTTATTAGCATGAGTAGCATATTGTGCATTTTTCTTTTCAATTTGTAACCTAGCTTGCTCATGCAATTTCCTAACCAAATCTGCTTTCTTTTTACCATCAAGACTATTAATATGATCAACGTGTAAAGGCAACAAGTCTAATGGTGTCAATGGACTAAAACCATACACAATCTGAAATGGTGAAAATCCGGTAGAAGAATGCACTACTCATTATAAGCAAACTCAACAAAAGGAATGCAATCTTCCCAAGATTTCAAATTTTGTTTAACCATCACACGCAATAAAGTAGTTAAGCTTCTATTCACTACTGCTTGTCCATCATGCTGGGATGACAAGTAGTTGAGAACAACAGTTTAGTACCTAACTTACCCCACAACACCCTCCAAAAGTGACTTAGGAACTTAACATCTCTATCACTTACTATAGTCCTAGGTATACCATGTAACCTGACTATCTCCTTAAAGAACAAATTGGCTATGTATGTGGCATCATCTGTTTTGTGACACGATATGAAGTGTGCCATCTTAGAAAATCTATCAACAACCACAAATATAGAATCATGACCTCTCCTAGACCTAGGCAAACCCAAAATAAAATCCATAGAAATATCACCAAGGTTCCTTAGGAACAGGCAAGGGTGTGTAAAGACCATTTGGCATTACTCTAGACTTTGCTTTCTTACATTCAACACACCTAGAACACATTCAATCAACATCTTTCCTCATATGTGGCCAAAAGAAGTGTTCTTGCAATATGTTTAAAGTCTTAGCAACACCAAAATGTCCCATCAAACCACCACTATGTGACTCCAAAACAAGCAAGTCTCGCATAGAGCATTTAGGCACACACAATTTATTCTCCTTAAACAAGTATCCATCATGCCTATAAAATTTCTGAAATGCACTTTTCTCACAAGCAGATATACATTACAAAAATCTGCATCATCAACATACAATTCTTTCATGAACTCAAAACCAAGCAATTTAGCATCAAGTGTAGACAAAAGTGCATGTCTCCTAGAAAGTGCATCAGCTACAACATTCTCTTTTCCTTGCTTGTATTTAATCACATATGGAAATGACTCCAAAAATTCAATCCACTTAGCATGCCTTCTACTCAACTTATTTTGACTCTTAATATGCTTCAATGATTCATGATCTGAATGTATGACAAACGCTTTAGGCCACAAATAATGTTGCCAAGTTTCCAAGGCCCTAACTAATGCATACATCTCCTTATCATAAGTAGAGTAATTCAAGGCAGCTCCATGCAATTTCTCACTAAAATATGCTATTGGTCGTTTCTCTTGCATGAGAACCGCACCAATTCCTACACCACTTGCGTCACATTCAATCTCAAAAGTTTTATCAAAACTGCAAACTCAACAAGGGTGCAGAACACAATCTATCTTTAAGTTCAGAAAATGCATGTTCATGTTTCTTTTTCCACTCAAATGCAACATTCTTTTCACCAATTCATTCAAAGGAGCAGAATTGTACTAAAATTAGTCACAAATCGCCTATAGAAACTAGACAATCAATGGAAACTACTAACCTCAGACACATTCTTAGGATTTGGCCAATCTCTAATGGCTTTGATTTTCTCTTCATCAACCTGTACACCTTTACTACTTACAACAAAACCAAGAAAAACAACCTTATCCAAGCAAAATGAACACTTTTTCGCATTCGCATACAAATTCTCATTTCTCAACACATCAAAAACAAGTCTCAAGTGATGCAAATGCTCGCCTATGTTATCTTTGTAAATCAAAATGTCATCAAAATACACAACAACAAATTTTCCAATGTAATTCCTCAACACATGATTCATCAAACTCATTAAAGTGCTAGGAGCATTTGTGAGCCCAAATGGCATCACCATCCATTCATACAACCCATATTTAGTTTTGAAAGCGCTTTTCCACTCATCACCAATTTTCATTCTTATTTGGTGGTAACCACTTTTCAAATCTATCTTAGAAAACACACTTGCACCATGCAACTCATCAAGCATATCATCAAGGCGAGGGATTGGGTGTCTATACTTTCTGATGATTTTATTGATGGCTCTGCAATCCACACACATGCAATAACTCCCATCCTTCTTAGGCACTAGCAACACAGTACAAAGACATGGGCTCATGCTCTCCCTAACATAGCCCTTCTCCATAAGCTCCTCCACTTGCCTTTGTAACTCCTTTGTTTCTTTAGGATTTGTTCTATATGTGGTCTATTCGGTATTTGTGCTCCAGTACCAAGTCGATCTGGTGCTCAATCCCTCCGATAGGTGGCAATCCTGGTGGCAACTCATTCGGGAAGACATCTTCATATTCTGTATAAGAGACAAAGCATCACTAGGCAAATGTGAATCAAGGTCAAGAACACATAAATTAACCTCCTTGTACATAAGTACACAAAGAGGTCTTCTGAATGTAAAGCCTCTTTAACTTCTCTTTCCTTCACATACAAACTCATTGTTTTCTCTCCACTCTCCTTTTGCCCCGAGCTTTCCTTTTTCTCATTTGTTCTCATTTTCTTTTCTTTTGTTTCTCTTTTTCTCTCTTTTTCTTCTCTCTTCTCTTTCTTTTCACTCTCATCCAGCTCGGCCTCTCTAAGTTTTTCTCTCCAAGTTTCTTTCTTTTCTTCAATGGATCTAAGAATCCTCATTTGATCTTCATGCACTTGACACAGTGTCATAGGAAGCAATGAGTATGTTCAACCTTCCTTAGTGACCGTGTACTGTTCTTCCTACCATCATGCACAACACTTCTATCATACGCCATGGACGGCCCAACAAAAGATGCGTAGCAACCATAGGCACAACATCACAAAGTACCTCATCATTATACTTGCCAATGGTGAATGGCACAACCACTGCTTTGTAACCCTCAACTTCCCACAATCATTCAACCATTGCAAGGCATATGGTTTTGGATGTGTAGTAGTAGGCAAACCCAACTTGTCCACCAAGAGTGAACTAGCCACATTACAACAGCTCCCACCATCTACAATCACACTACACAACTTGTCATTCACCAAGCACCTAGTATGGAAGATGTTCTCCCTTTGCATTTCATCACCACACTCCATACTCACTTATGCACTAAGTGTGCGCATGGTAACAAGGATATTTCCATCCATAGGTGGCTGATCTCCCTCATCGTAGCAATAATCCTCGTGCTCATCACTTCCTCCCTTTCCTCTTCACTTTCTAACTCTCCATTTTCCCTAACAACCATCACTCTTTTATTTGGACATTGTGAGGCATAATGTCCATTTCCCAAACACTTAAAACACTTCAATTCTCTAGTCCTAGTAGGAACTCCCTTGTTCTTCTCCTCTACTTTCTCCTTTCCTTTCCATTCTTCTTTCTTGAATTTGGGAACTTCTTTCTCCACCCTTGAAGGAGCAGACCAATTCGACTTCCAATTACTCCTAGGAGCCGAATGGTTGGCTGGTGCATATCTAGCCACATTCTTCCTTTTTAGTTGCTTCTCCACTTTAAGTGCCATTTGTAGCATATCCTCCACCTCCACACAAGGTTGCAGCTCCACAATATTAGCAATTTCAGGATTTAACCCATTCAAAAAGCGAACCATTGTAGCTTCCCGATCCTCCTCAACATCAGCTCTAATCAACGCTATCTCCATGGCCTTGTAGTATTCTTCGACACTTTTAGTACCTTTAGTGAGTTTTTGTAACCTTTGAAGCAGCTCTCTGTGGTAGTAAGGTGGCACAAACCTGTTTCGCAAGATTCCCTTCATTTCGTCCCATGTCTCCACAGTTCGTTGCCCATTTCTCCTCCTCCTACTCAACAACTGATCCCACCATACAATTGCATACTCTTTGAATTCTATAGCTGCTAACTTCACTTTCTTTTCTTCAGAATAATGGTGGCACTCAAAAATCAACTCCACTGTCTCCCACTCCAAATAAACTTACGGATTATCCTTCCCATGAAAAGGTGGAATTTGCATCTTTATACTAGCTAAATTCCCATCAACTCTCTCCTCATTTCCATCTCTATCCCAATGATCACCGAGCCTAAAATTTCTGCCACCCCTTCTTCCCCTAGGCCCTCTACCCCTAGGTGGTCTATGCCCTCTTCCACCATAATGGTAGTTCCCATAGTCATAAGCTTCATCATACTCATCATCATTCCATTCAGCTTCTTCATACCCTTCATTCATATGTTCACTTGAAATCTACCTTCATTTCTATTCTGATTTCCCACATTTGCTCCCCCATCATTCCTCCTATTTCTATCTTCTATGTCCCTTCTCATCTCTTCCATAAACCTGGTCATCTCATTTCTCATTCCCCTCAATACATCCAATTCATCTCTAAAGTCATTCATTTGCACATTCATCCTTTCAAAGCTTTGTGCTACAGATTCTTTAAAAATTTGATCATCAGGAAACTCCCTTTTTTCTTCATTACCTCCACTACTACCACTTGTCTCTTGTAATTGAGACATGATTTGGCTGCAAGAAAACGAAGTTAGTAGAAATGGCTCACCCTCTCAAGTGTTTAGCTTAAGTGTTTTCGCACAAATTTCAGGCTCTTACCCTCTTTTGGCACTCACACACTCTTGCCTTTTACCACTCAAGAGTTTGCTTCCCTTATTCCTTTGGGAACTAAAATTTACAAACAAGCACAAATACTTGCTAATTTTATCAAAATAATCAACAAACGAAACTGGAAGAAACGAAATTGCAATAACCAGAGAGTGTGACACTAGAGCCAAAGAAATGGAAGACGCCAAAGTAGAAGCAAATGTGAACGAAATGGTATGATTTTTGAAAACTGTATGAGAGACAACCCAACAGAATGATATCAAGCTCAAACTTCCAATTTCATGGCCAACGTTGCACAAATACCAAATAGCTCACACAATTAACAAAAAATATGCAACAATTTTGGTTCACCACACAAACGAATATATTTTGATCTGAAATTTGGTAGACATAGGCATCCCAATACTAACTAACTACTGGTAAAATTTCAGGAGTTTCTGGATGAGTTTACTAGGTGAACGAAATTTGACTAGGTCACGCAAAATTTTGGTTCGGTAGGCAAACAATGTCACAAAACCACGAAAATTGACACAAAAGCTACTTGAGATGGAGTATAATCACTGCAAAATTTCGGAGCTTTCTGGGTTGGTTTGGTGTGTTAACTCAATTTGATCAGTTTGCCGCAAATTTTGGTTCTAGAGGCAAACAATGTCACAAAACCCTGAAAATTGACACAAAAGCTACCGAGATGGAGTATAATCACCTGCAAAATTTCGGAGCTTTCGGGTTGGTTTGGTGTGTTAACTCAATTTGATCAGTTTGCTGCAAATTTTGGTTCGATAGGCAACAAGTGGAATTTTCACATCAAATATGGCATGTGATGTGTCTAGTAATACCCAAAGTTGTTGGTAGATTATCGGCTCAAATTCAATGTTTAACTCCACAATTCACAATTTCATCACTTATGTCACTTGTCAATTTTTTTTTTTCAAAGACAACACAACTCACCACAATCCAATCTCCTTTTCTTTTTTTTTTTTTTTTTTTTTTTATACTGATGCAAAGGATAAAATTGCAAAATCAAATACCGATACCACTCAAGTATTTTGGCAATCCAAATCAAGCTCTACCCACTAGCACACAGCACATCCCAAGCATTAATTACCCAATTTAACATACTCGGACTTGATATCATATAACTCAAGAGGCAAATAGCTAGTGTCAAAGATAGGTTTCAGCTTGATTAACTCTAATCCTACAGACAAACTCAAAGAAAACAAGATGAACAAGAGATTTAATCTAAGATTAAGCAAAATCCTACACTAAAATTAAGACTACCAAGTTTCACCAAAGAAGAGTTCAAACAAAAAAAAAAAAAGAAGAAAAATCAGTACCCTAAAATGCAGATTTGATTTGGCTACAAAGAACAAGGTACTAGATGATGAAACTAATAGATATCTAAAGGTCTTACAATGGCTGACTATTATAGTTAACCAAACAGAAAAGAAAAAGAAGTTTTAATGGATAAATACCTTGGTAGTTGCCAAGGCTCGATACCAAAATGATGAGCACTCCTAGGATGCCAAGAAACACAACATCTAAATATTGGAACCAAGATCTTTAATCATCCAAACAAGGCATTTGATTGAAAACCCAAGTGTCAATACACAAATAGTAACAAGCTAAAGCATATTGATCATCAAAATAAGACTAGCAAGGGGTTCATGTCGCTAGAATCCAAGTTCTTTCAAGAAACATGGAAGAAACATAGAAGAAACTCAAGCTCCAAAGAATGGAGTTCTCTCCCTAATACTCACACTTAAACTAGAAAAATGAAGGTTGCCCATACAATCTGAATATCTTGGGTTATATATAGCATCTCTAAAACCCTAAAAGTGTGCCAAAACCCTAAAAGTGTGCCAACATGGCTAAAAAGACAAAAATAAAAGGCTCCTCAATCAGATGGGGCGTTTCCAGAGGGGGGGGGGGGGCCCATTTGGGACCCCTGGCTTTATGGCGGCCCTTTATGTAGTGGGGCCCATAAGTTGGCGAGAACACTTTAGGTGGTAGCAGCCTTTTTTTAATGTAGTGGGGACCAATAAAAGGTATCAGCACATGGCAAATCCAAATAAGCATAAGAAGCTCCTCCAATCCACTTGACCAATGGTCTTGTGCCAAGTCATGCTGATGTGGCGAAGTCACGCTGATGTGGCGCCACTTGTCAAGTCTCCCATGCCAACTTGTGTGAGAATGATCCACCTAGATTCCAACAATATGCAAGAAAGTCCAACATGGCAATTTTGATCCCCCTTGTGCTCACAATGCTCCAACACCAATGCTTGCAGCTCTCTAGCTCTGGCTCTGGTGATGGGTCCTCTAAATAATGGCATAGGCACTGGTGCTTCTTCATCAATGGTCTTTATTATTTGGATAATAGTGACAAACACAAAATGAATGCAAGTGATCTAAATGAATGCAATGCCATGGTGAAAACCAACTCAGGTTCAAAATATATTTGGCACTTAAGGTTATGTCATGTTGCAGAATATAGGATTGCAAAATTGGAGAAAATGGGGATTCTATCCTCATTAGGCTCTGAGCCTACTCCAACTTTGTGAATCTTGCCTTCAAGGCAAAATGACTAGATCACCCTTTGTTGGACAAGGGCTAAGGGCTGAAAATATTTTGGAGCTAATACATAGTGATGTATGTGGTCCATTTAAGGAAATGGCTAGAGGCGGTTTTCATTACTTTATTACCTTTACTGATGATAAATCAAGGTTTGGGTATTTGTATTTGATAAAATGCAAACATGAATCCTTTGAAAAGTTTAAAGAATTTAAATCTAAAGTAGAAAATCAAACAGAAAAGAGTATTAAAGCTCTTTGATCAGATCGTGGAGGTGAATATTTGGGTATTGAATTTGATGAATACTTGAGAGAGCATGGCATTGTTTCCTAGCTGACTCCTCCAGGAACACCACAGCTGAATGGTGTATCTGAAAGGAGAAATTGTACCCTATTGGATATGGTACGTAGTATGATGAGCTATACTGATATGCCAATCTCCTTTTGAGGATTTGCATTAGAATTAGCTTTGTATATTCTGAATAGGATTCTATCAAAATCAGTTTCTTTCACACCTTATGAGATATGGCATCGAAGAAAACCAAGTGTTAAGCATCTTAAGATTTGGGGTTGTCCAACTTATATCAAAAAGCTGAACACTGATAAATTGGAAACCAAATCAGAAAAGGGTCGATTTATTGGATATCCAAAAGATAGTTTTGGATATTATTTTTATTTGCCTACTTCACAAAAGGTTGTGATAAGTAGAGATGTCACATTTCTTGAGCAATAGTTTGTTAAAGAAAGAGGCAAAAGGAGCCAAATAGAGTTAGAATTGGAGAATTCTAACCAACCAATAGATCAGATGGATAAAGATCCATCTAGTCAACCTACACCTGTTGATGAAACATCTACAGCTGTTCCTCGTAGAACAACTAGGGTATCTCACCCACCAGTGAGATATGGTTTCCTTCATGAAGAAGAACGAGAGTTGTCTACTCATGAAGAAGTAAATCATGGAGATGATCCACTTACCTATGAAGAAGCTATATCAGATATAGACTCTTCAAAATGGATTGATGCTATGAAATCCGAGATTGATTCCATGTATAAGAATCAAGTGGGATCTTATTGACCCACACAGGTATTGTACCTATAGGGAACAAATGGGTTATATGAAATCCAAAAAGATTGTATTCATGTTTATTCCCAAGTTATTTATATGAGATATAAATAAGATGGAATGGTGAGTCTCATGCCATATAACAAACATGATAGGCACTTATACATGATAAGTAGGCTGAACCAGTGACACTTATGACAAGCACATGGAGTTTACTCTTGTCAATGTATTGTTATAAATCATATCAGTGCATATATTCTTTAGACCTGAGATAGCACAGTTATCTTGCATATAGGTGATTTGAGTTTGATACTGCTTTCATACTTGTACTGTGTATGGGTATATGGATATTTGTTGGCTCCTACTAGTTATATATGGAGATAGGTGTTGATCAAGATGGAATCTGTTCCTCTAAGTAAATAGGGATAAAATCCTATGTTCATTTAATTGTTCTTGATGTATCAAGTTCCTTGCTAGGACAGATAGATTGAATCAGAAAAGAGTTTTTGATGAGAAAATCTTTTTGGTCAAGAACTAGAATTAAAAGAGAACATAATATTCATAGCAAATGAGGTTTGACATAAACCATGACTCCAGCTTGAGTTGGGATTTTATAACAGAGAGATTCTAGTGCATGGCAACATATGATTATAAGTTCATTTAAGGTAAACCTTATTACTAATTGGGTGGCCATGGCATGCTATGCTAGGTGTTAACCATGGTCTATGAGGTGCATAAAATGATTTAGAGAAATCATTTATGGTAAGAAAGAGTTCTGATGATATTAAGAGTTGATATCATATCTCATTGCCAATTAGTGATGAGCCTAGTAAGTCACACACATACACAAGTAATCACCGAATAAAATACGATTTATTTAATTAATTAAAGAGTTTAATTGATTAATTAAATATGTTTAGTTTGCAATTAGATTGCAAAGTCCCTAGCATGACTTGAAACCAAATCTAGGTTATTGGATGTATAGTATAAGTTAAACTTATATTTAAAGTATTTAAATATGAATTTAATTAATGAGAAATTAATTAATAGAGATTAATTAATTAATTTATATTTGATATAAATTGATTAGAAGAAGAGAAATAATTATTTTGGGTTGAGAACTCAAAATTAAGATACAGGGGCATTTTGGTCATTTCACAGGGTGACATGTGGCACCATGAGATGGTGACACATGGCACTGCACATACGCTTGCCAAATGTCTTTTAATCATGTAAGATGATCAAAGTCAAGATTCAATATAGGTTTGACACTTGGCACAATGTGAATGGGTCAATTAAACCTAGAGCCAATCAAAAGGTGACATGTGGCAAGGGTTTTAAGTGGTGACCTAGCTATATAGTGTTGTTATGAAAAGAAAAAGCACAACCAGCAGCTATTTTCTTTGGTGCCGCCACCTAAGAGACTCTCCCTTCTCTTCATCTTCTTCTCTCATCTATTCCAAGAGATTAGCAAACAATCTCTTGAATTAAAAATACTAGAAATTGTTTCTAGTGTCCTGTTTACATCTTTAATCTATTAAAAAGGCAAAACTTGATTTTCTAATTAATAGAAAAAGATTTAGGAGCTGTTCAAGGGCTGCCATAGGTGTTGTTGGTGTGGACAAGCTAGAGAGACAACATCTGGTGTCCTGAAGACGCATCTTAAAGGCACAAATACACTGCAGTACATCAAGAGGTTAGTGTATTTGTTCTTGATGTAATATAGGATTCTAAAATTAATCTGATTAATTTTAAAATTTTAAATGGAAAATAAAGATCCAAAAACATATTAAAAGAGTTTTAATGCGTTGTTTATCATTAAAATCAAATAGATAAAAATAAATCTTGCATGATGCATGTGGCCCTAGGTGAAAATTTTTTGAATTCAATGGTATAAACTTGTGTTTTTCATGCTTCCGCTCCTTCAGATACTAGGCCGGCTAAGCCAAATCTGTGTGATATACTCATAGTAAGAGACTTCCCAGATGTATTTCCTAAAGAATTGCCTGGTTTACCACCAGAAAGGGAAGTCAAATTTGCTATTGAGGTAATGTCAGGTACAGTACCAATTTCTATTGCTCCTTATAGGATGGCACCCACTGAATTGAGAGAGTTGAAAATCCAGTTGTAGGAGTTGTTCGATAAGGGGTTCATACGCCTCAGTGTGTCACCATGGGGAGCTCCGGTGCTGTTTATGAAGAAGAAGGATGGAACCTTGAGATTGTGTATTGATTACCGACAGTTGAACAAAGTAACTGTGAAGAATAAATATCTGTTGCCCAGAATTGACGATCTGTTTGATCAGTTAAAGGGAGCCGGTGTATTTTCAAAAATTGATCTCAGATCAAGGTATCATCAGTTAAGGATAAAGGATGCAGATGTGTTAAAAACTGCATTCAGAACCAGGTATGGACATTATGAATTCCTAGTGATGTCGTTTGGGTTAACAAATGCACCAACAGCATTTATGGACCTTATGAATCGTATCTTCCATCCATATTTAGATCAGTTTGTAGTGGTCTTTATTGATGATATTCTGGTGTATTCCAAGACTAGGGAAGAACATTATGAACATTTGAGGATTGTTCTACAAACCCTGCGAGAAAAGAAGCTGTATGCTAAGCTGTCCAAGTGTGACTTCTGGATGAGTGAAATCTCTTTCCTTGGACACATAGTATCAGCAGAGGGGATTGGAGTGGATCCCAAAAAGATAGAAGCAGTGATGGAATGGAAGCCTCCCAGAAATAAAACTAAGGTTAGAAGTTTCTTAGGGCTAGCTGGGTATTATAAAAGATTTGTGAAGGAGCTTTCTCTTATAGCTACTCCAATGACCAAGTTGTTACATAAGAATATGAAATTTGGCTGGAACGATAAGTGCCAAGCCAGTTTTGAGAGGCTGAAGGCTATGTTAACAGAAGCACCGGTTAACATAGCTTGATGTCGGAAAAGACTTTGCGGTCTACAGTGATGCTTCACATAATGGGTTAGGGTGTGTATTGATGCAAGAGGGGAAAGTGGTCGCCTTTTCTTCTAGGCAATTAAGGCCACATGAAAGAACTACCCTACTCATGACCTAGAGTTAGCAGCAATTATCTTCGCATTTGTTTGTATGGTGAAAAGTGTTACATCTATACAGACCACAAGAGTCTAAAATATTTGCCAACCCAGAAAGAGCTCAATCTTAGACAGAGGCAATGGATTGAGTTCCTAAAGGACTATGATTGTGTGATAGATTATCATCCTGGGAAGGCAAATGTAGTTGTTGATGCCTTGAGTAAAAAGTCCATCACAGCTTTAAGATCACTAAATGATTGTCTGTCCTTAGCTCAAGATGGAACTATTTTCGCTTAGTTACAAGTGAGGCCATACCTGCTACAGTAGATATAAGATGGGCAGAAGGCAAATGAAAAATTAATGGCTATTGTGGATAAAATTCTAGAGGAAAAGGAAATTGATTATGAGGTGAAAGCAGATGGGTGTTTATACTACAGAGGAAGAGTGTGTGTACCAAATGATGGGGAATTGAAGACTAGTATTTTTAAAGAAGCACACACTAGTTTTTATGCTATGCACCCGAGAAGCATTAAAATATATAATGATTTGAAGCCTCATTATTGGTGGCCTGGTATGAAGAAGGATATAACTGACTATGTTACTAAGTGCTTGACTTGCCAGCAAGTTAAAGCTGAACATCAAGTTCCATCAGGATTGCTACAGCCCATAAGCATACTTGAATGGAAATGGGACCGGGTCACTATGGATTTTGTTGGTGGTCTACCTCTCACCCAAAGGAAGCATGATGCAGTGTGGGTAATACTGGATAGATTGACAAAGTCAGCACATTTTCTACTAGTTAGGACTGACTACTCACTAGAGAAGCTAGCAGAATTATATATCAATGAGATAGTTAGACTGCATGGAATCCAACTTTCCATCACATCTGATCGAGACCCAAGGTTTACATCGAGATTTTGGAAATAGTTGCAAGAAGCTTTGGGCACACAACTCCACTTTAGCACGGCTTTTCATCCTCAAACAGATGGACATTTGGAATGAGTAATCCAGGTAAACCTAAAAACTAATTGAATTTTGATAATTAATAAATTGAAATGATAGTAACAATGTGAATTATGTGATAGATCCTGAAGGATATGCTGAGGAGTTGTGTCATTGAGTTTGAGGGGAGTTGGGATAGATACCTCCCACTGGCAGAATTTGCATATAATAATAGCTACCAAGCTAGCATTCAAATGGCCCCGTATGAAGCACTGTATGGGAGGAAGTGTAGAACCCCAGTATGTTGGACTGAATTGGGCGAAGATAAGCTGGTGGGACAAGACCTGGTGAAACAGACTGAGGAGAAAGTGAAAATAATCAAAGCAAATTTGAAGGTTGCCTCAGATAGACAAAAATCTTATGCCGACTTAAAGGGAAAAGAGATAGAGTATGCAGTTGGTGACAAAGTATTTCTTAAAGTCTCACCGTGGAAGAAAGTACTGAGGTTTGGAAGAAAGGGTAAGTTAAGCCCTAGGTTCATTGGCCCATATGAAGTTATTGAATGTGTAGGACCAGTGGCCTATCGGCTAGCTTTACCACCATAACTAGATAAGATCCATAATGTATTCCATATTTCTATGCTAAGAAGATATCGCTCAGACCCTTCACATGTCATCTCCATGGAAGAGATTGAAATCCAATTGGACTTGACATATGCAGAAGAACCTATATGAATCTTAGCTCGGGAAGTAAAGGAACTGAGAAATAAACAAATCCCACTGGTGAAAGTACTTTGGAGGCACTATAAT
The DNA here is from genome assembly GCF_030052815.1 of Hevea brasiliensis. NCBI lineage: Eukaryota > Viridiplantae > Streptophyta > Magnoliopsida > Malpighiales > Euphorbiaceae > Hevea > Hevea brasiliensis. Next base: position 60,850,521 of record NC_079499.1, on the reverse strand, counting down.
ACCGAGGAGGCAACTTGGAAAAGTGAAGAAACGATGAGGCAACAGTTCCCTTAACTCTTTGTATCAGGTAAATTTCGAGCACAAAATTTTTATTAGAAGGGAAGAGTTGCAATATCCTCACTTTAGCTAGTCCGTATAGTCTACTGTTCAGGTGACCAATGTCGGTCCGAGTAGCTAGAATGTTTGAAATTATAAATAGACTAGAGTGAGGAGTTAAAAATAAACCAAATAATACTCATAAAAATCAAGGAAAATTTTTAGGAATGAAATGTACTAATGTTAAATGAGCCGAAACCCCAGTGATAAGTAACCCAAAGGGGATGTGACGGTGAAGGCAGTTAGCAAACCTAAACCTGGGGAAAATTTCATAAAATAATTTTTGGGACCTCAGGGAAGGATTATTGGGGTTCCCATGACAATAGAATGTTAAGAAAACACAAGGAAATTTTAATCAATCGGTACACACAATTTTGGCTCGTTAAGCCAAACGGAGGGCATTTTGGTCATTTCGTCTTCAGAGATGATTTTTGACCAACTTGTCCATTTATGTAAGTGAATTATATGACATAAAATATTAACAAATATTGATGAAAAATTATTTAAAAATGAATAAGGAAGGAAAGGAAAGAAAAAGAAAGTAAATTAGATTTATTACCGAATGCTTATATAAGCATGAGGAAATTAATTCCTTTGGCCAGTCAAATTAATGAAACACAATTAAAATGCATAAAAGGGGCAGAAAAGAAGTAAAAAAAATCTAAAATGAACACCAGCCTGTTAGTAGTATGCCCTAGAGCATATCATATAGTATGTATCTTGTATATATTTTTATTAATAAAAGGCATTTCCACTTTTCTGTTTACATAATATATTTATGTGTAATAGAAAAGGTCCATTGATATTTTGTTAGAAATATTATTCTTAAGTTATTAAGAATATGAGTGACAATATTTCTAGCACAAAGTATCATAAATAGGTTCACAATCGAGGATACTTCATAATAAGGACATGACTTATCCAGAAAGATTGTATTCATGTTTGTTCCCAAGTTATTTATATGAGATATAAATAAGATGGAATGGTGAGTCTCATGCCATATAACAAATATGATAGGCACTTATAAATGATAAGTAGGCCGAACCAGTGACACTTATGACAAGCACATGGAGTTTACTCTTGTCAATGTTTTGTCATAAAACATATCAGTGCATATAATCTTTAGACCTGAGATAGCACAGTTATCTTGTATATAGGTAGTTTGAGTTTGATACTGCTTTCATACTTGTACTATGTATGGGTATATGGGCATGTGTTGGCTCCTGCTAGTTATATATGGAGGTAGGTGTTGATCAAGAAGGAATCTGTTCCTCTAAGTAAATAGAGATAAAATCCTATGTTCATTTAATTGTTCTTGATGTTTCAAGTTCCTGGCCAGGACAGATAGATTTATTCAGAAAAGTGTTTCTGATGAGAAAATCTTTTTAATCAAGAACTGGAATGAAAAGTGAACATAATATTCATAGCAAATGGAGTTTGACATAAACCATGACTCCAGCTTGAGTTGGGATTTTGTAACAGAGAGATTCTAGTGCATGGTAACATATGATTATAGGTTCATTTAAGGTAAACCTTATTACTAATTGGGTGGCCATGGCATGCTATGCTAGGTGTTAACCATGGTCTATGAGGTTCATAAAATGATTTAGAGAAATCATTTATGGTAAGAAGAGTTCTAATGATATTAAGAGTTAATATCATGTCTCATTGCCAATTAGTGATGAGCCAAGTAAGTCACACACATACACAAGTTATCACCTAATTAAATATGATTTAATTAATTAATTAAAGAGTTTAATTGATTAATTAAATAGGTTTGGTTTGCAATTAGATTGCAAAGTCCCTAGCATGACTTGAAACCAAATCTAGATTATTAGATGTATAATATAAGTTAAATTTATATTTAAAGTGTTTAAATATGAATTTAATTAATGAGAAATTAATTAATAGAGATTAATTAATTAATTTATATTTGATATAAATTAATTAGAAGAAGAAAAATAATTATTTTGGGTTGAGAACTCAAAATTAAGACACGAGGGCATTTTGGTCATTTCATTACAGTGACACGTGGCACCATGAGATGGTGACACATGGCATAACACATAAGCTTGCCAAATGTTTTTTAATCATGTAAGATGATTAAAATCAAGATTAAATATAGGTTTGACACTTGGCACAATGTGATTGGGTCACTTAAACCTAGAGCTAATCAAAAGGTGACATGTGGCTAGGGTTTAATGTGTTAACCTAGCTATTTAAGTGTGGTTATGAAAAGAAAACAAAACCAGCAGCCTCTCCTCTCAATTGTCACGCCACTTTGAGCCTCTCCAGCTATTTCTCTTCATCTCTCATCAATTCAAAGAGATTAGCCATCAATCTCTTGAATTAAGAACACTAGAAATTGTTTCTATTGTCCTGTTTACATCTCTAATCTCTTAAAAGGCAGAACTTGAATTTCTAATTAATAGAAAAGGCTTTAGAAGCTGTTCAAGGGCTGCCATAGGTGTTCTTGGTGTGGACAAGCTAGAGGGACAACATCTGGTGTCCTGAAGACGAATCTCAAAAGGCGCAGACACGCTGCAGCACATCAAGAGGTTAGTGTAATCGTTCTTGATTTAATATAGGGTTCTAAAATTAATTTGATTAATTTTAAAATCTTAAATGGCAAATACAGATCCAAAAAACATATTAAAAGAGTTTTAATATGTTGTTTATCATTGAAATCAAATAGATAAAAATAAATCTTGCATGGTGCATGTGACCCTAGGTGAAAATTTTTGAATTCAATGGTATAATCTTGTGTTTTTCACGCCTGCCTTCAATTGGTATCAGAGCCACTATATTTGCCATTTAGAATGTTGATTATATAATTTAATTGTGTGTTTGATCTTGAGATCAAGAGATTCATTGCTGGTTGGATCATGAGATGTGGCGTCACACATGGTGAAGCCACCATTGGTGGCGGCAACAATGGTTCCTTGGGTGGTTCAAGGTTTGGCTTTTAATTCTGCAATTGTTGTATGATCTAAGGCCTATTCTTTGACTAATTAAAGTGTTTAATTAGTTGTTTTAATCACACAATTAAATTATGATTCAAATCAGAATTTTAAAAATTGTTTGAATGTGATTCAAATCTGAATTTTAAAAGTTGTTTGAATGTGATTCAAATCTAAATTTTTAAAGTTGTTTGAATCATATTTAAATCTGATTTTTTAAAATTGATTCAATAAAATTCAGATCTGATTTTTTAAGAAATATTTGAATGTGATTCAAATCTGATTTTTTAAAAAATGTTTGAATGTGATTCAAATCTGAATTTTTGAAGTTGTTTGAATGTGATTCAAATCTGAATTTTTAAATTTGTTTGAATGAGACTCAAATTTAAATTTTTAAATTTATTTGAATCATATTCAAATCTGGATTTTTAAGTTAAATATGAGATATTCAATTTAATTTAAGTATGTATGTTTTATTTAATTGTTAAATAGTGATATGCATGATGGATGATCATGGACTATAAAAGACCAATGTGATTGGATTTATTTCTTTTATGTTTCTTTGGGATTGTAAATTAATTAATTTATTTTAATTTATTTTGGGCATGTATTATTAAGTTTGTAATATTTTTGGGTTGTAATTTCATTTATTTAAGTTCTTGTAAATTCGCCTTGGTATGCCAAGGATTACTATGTAATATTGGATTGCAAGAAGTTCAAGGAGGTCAAGAGCATTGGTGGGACCAGTGGGAGGAATTCAATATCAAGTGTTGATTATGTACTCCTTCAGCAACTCTTGTAAAATGAATGAATGAAATTCACCTAGGAATGCCCTGATTAAATTCTTGGTGGCTCAGAATTGAATCCCTTAGAAAGTCCATGATCATACCATATTTACTGCTTATCCATGAATGCATGAGATGTATTTGAATGTATGCAATTATATGATATATGCATGCTAAATGGATATTGTGCAAAGTGAGACCTTAATAGTAATTAGGATGGCTATAAAATCTTCCAAACAAATGATTAAGTTGGAAATGGTATAATTAAAGTAATTATAACATAAGCCCTCCATTGGGGCAATTATTTTAAGAAATTTTAAATAGTTGCATGAGATGCAATTAATTTAAGAGATTTTCTTAAGAATAATTGTTAAGCATGAGATGTTGTAAATATGTAAATGGTTTGGTGGCCAATATTGGATGTACCTGAGGACATTAAAATTATTTGCATAATTACTGGCTCAATGGGATCAACTTAACTAATGCAAGATAAGTCAATAATGGATGTACCTGAGATTTTGAGCATTAGGGGCTAGGTAAAGGATTGAACCTTACATGAGATGTGATGGGTAAGGAGTTGCTCACTTATAGTTTATTGTAATTCCAATAATGGATGTACCTGAGGATGATCAATAGAATTATAAGAATTCAATCACCCACTAGAAATCCATCCAACTAGGATTTCCGTTTTCTACTTTGGAAGTGTAGGATTCGCTAAGTTAGTGGGAGGACCAATTTGATTAAAAGACCATAATCATTTTGGTTAATTACATGATACATTTACTAATTAATCTGGTTATTTTCTGCAGTTAATTTTATGATAAAAATGAGCACAAAAAAACCACCACCATACAATATCCATGCAAGCATACTTGATAACAAAACGTTGACAGGACCTAATCATGCGATTGGCTAAGAAATTTGAAACTTGTCCTGAACCTTGAACATATAGGATATGTTCTAGATTCAAATGTTCCTGGTCCCTTACCTCCAGAGGCCACACAAGAGGAACATGAAACTTTGGACAAGTGGAAGGAGCATGATATGAGAGCTAAGTGTTACATGCTTGCTTCTATGAGTAATGAGTTACAGAAGCAACATGAGAACATGCATATTGCTAGTGATATCCTCCTTCACCTACAAGTGTTGTATGTTGAGCACAAAGAGAATGCTAGGTATGAGATATCTAGACCCTATTCCGTATGAGGATGTCTGAGGGACAGAATGTTGGGGATCATGTCCACAAGATGATTCGGCTGATTGAGCAGTTGGAACATCTTGACTTCAACATGGATTTCTAACTACAGACGGATTTGATCCTTCAGTCCCTTCCTGAGTCTTTTGGGAATTTTGTGACAAATTTCCATATGACTCAACAGGAATGCACCTTAGCTGGTTTACTCAACATGCTGGTTATTGCCCAAAAGAATATGCCACTCAATAAAGGAAAAGAGGTAGCTTTGTTGCATCTTCTTCTCACGCAAAGTCCAACAAGAAAAAGGGCAATAAGAAAAAGAAACCTCAGATTCCTGGTCCTTCTAAGAAAATAGCTAAACAGAAAAGGAAGACTAAAGCTGATGAAGGCAAAAGGAAAGTGTTTCCACTGCCAACAAGAAAGTGTTTCCATTGCCAATAGGAAAGTGTTTCCATTAGCCAGAGTATAGCAATCTAAATGAATGCAATGCCATGGTGAAAACCAACTCAAGTTCAAAATATATTTGGCACTTAAGGTTATGTCATGTTGCAGAAGATAGGATTGCAAAACTGGAGAAAATGGGGATTCTATCCTCATTGGGCTCTGAGCCTACTCCAACTTGTGAATCTTGCCTTCAGGGCAAAATGACTAGATCACCCTTTGTTGGACAAGGGCTAAGAGCTAAAAATATTTTGGAGCTAATACATAGTGATGTATGTGGTCCATTTAAAGAAATGGCTAGAGGGGGTTTTCATTATTTTATTACCTTTACTGATGATAAATCAAGGTTTGGGTATTTGTATTTGATGAAATACAAACATGAATCTTTTGAAAAGTTCAAAGAATTTAAATCTGAAGTAGAAAATCAAACAGGAAAAAATATTAAAGCTCTTCGATCAGATCGTGGAGGTGAATATTTGAGTACTGAATTTGATGAATACTTGAGAGAGCATGGCATTGTTTCTCAGCTGACTCCTTCAGGAACGCCACAGCTGAATGGCGTATCTGAAAGGAGAAATCGTACCCTATTGGATATGGTACGTAGTATGATGAGCTATACTGATATGCCAATCTCCTTTTGGGGATTTGCATTAGAATCAGCTTTATATATTCTGAATAGAATTCCATCAAAATCAGTTTCTTCCACACCTTATGAGATATGGCATGGAAGAAAACCAAGTCTTAAGCATGTTAAGATTTGGGGTTGTCCAGCTTATATCAAAAAGCTGAACACTGATAAATTAGAGACCAGATCAGAAAAAGGTCAATTTGATGGATATCCAAAAGATAGTTTTGGATATTATTTTTATTTGCCTACTTCACAAAAGGTTGTGATAAGTAGAGATGCCATATTTCTTGAACAACAGTTTGTTCAAGAAGGAGGCAAAGGAAAGCAAATAGAGTTAGAATTGGAGAATTCTGACCAACCAACAGATCAGATGGATATAGATCCATCTAGTCAACCTATACCCGTTGATGAAACATCTACAGCTGTTCCTCGTAGAACAACCAGGGTATCTCACCCACCAGTGAGATATGGTTTTCTTCATGAAGAAGAACAAGAGTTGTCTACTCATGAAGAAGTAGATCATGGAGATGATCCACTTACCTATGAAGAAGCTATATCAGATATAAACTCTTCAAAATGGATTGATGCTATGAAATCCGAAATTGATTCCATGTATAAGAATCAAGTTTGGGATCTTGTTGACCCACCTGAAGGTATTGTACCTATAGGGAACAAATGGGTTTTCAAGAAGAAAATTGGTTCTGATGGAAAGGTAGAGACCTATAAGGCAAGGCTAGTAGCGAAAGGGTTTCGCCAAAGGCAAGGAATAGACTATGAGGAGACTTTCTCGCCTGTTTCCATGCTTAAATCAATTAGGATTTTATTAGCAATAGCTGCATACTATGATTATGAGATTTGGCAGATGGATGTCAAATCAGCCTTTTTCAATGGATACATTGAAGAAAACATTTTCATGGAACAACCTAGGGGATTTGAATCCCAAGATTGTTCCAAGGTATGCAAGCTAAAGCGATCCATTTATGGGTTGAAACAAGCTTCGAGGAGTTGGAACATCCGTTTTGATGAAGCCATTAAATCCTTTGGTTTTATAAAAAATGAGGATAAGCCATGTGTATATAAGAAGGTTAGTGACAGTGCTATCACTTTCCTTGTCTTATATGTGGATGACATACTGTTGATGGGTAATGACACAGGTATGTTGACGACTATAAAGGTATGGTTGTCAAATACATTCTCCATGAAAGACTTAGGGGAGGCAACCTATATTCTTGGGATTCGCATCTATAGAGATAGAGCGAAAAGAATAATTGGTTTATCCCAAATTCTATACTTGGAAAAGGTGTTAAAGAGGTTTAACATGCTTGATTCCAAGAGAGGATTGTTACCAGTGAGACATGGTATCCATCTTTCTAAAGAGATGTCTCCAAAGACACCTGAATAAGATGGCCAGGATTCCATATGCTTCGGCTATTGGAAGTTTAATGTATGCAATGTTGTGTACTAGGCCGGATATCGCATATGTTGTTAGTTTGACTAGCAGGTATGTAACACCCCAAAGTTCGGTAGTGCGTTCTGCTGCTCCGGTGACCAGTGTTGTCCGGACAGCTAGGATGCCTAGAACCGTACCTCAATATGAGTGAGGAGACATAAAATAATGAAATACAAGAAAAGAAAATACAAGAAAAACAAAGGAAAAATAATAGCAAAGAAATGTGATCAAGTTAAGCGAGCCGGGAAACCTAGCGATGGGTGATCATGACGGAAGTCACGGCGTGGACCGTTGACTAGCCCTGGACTGCGGGGAACCCTGGAAAATATTTTTAGGACTTAAATAGAACCTTATTGAAGTATAAATCTCATTAGAAAGATTAAAGAAAAATTAAATAATTAGTACAAAGAAAAGTGAGAAATCGAAAAACAGACAAAATACGGTTTTACCGAAAAATCGGGAACGTAACCCGAACAGGGGCATTATGGTCATTTGACACCCCGAATTGTCTTTTGACCTAAATGTCCATTAAAAATAAATAATATTACACTTAGAAAATAAAATGAAAAATTAGTTTAGTGGTACCTAAAGTAAATAGCTAAAATCATGGGTTAAATGTGGAATAAGTGGGAGTTAAGTTTATAAAATGATTAAATTTGTGAGTGGACCACTAATGCATAAATTAAATACATAATAGGGCAGCTGTAACTCCACTAAATCAGCAGAAATAGTCATCTTCTCCAAAACAACCAAAGTTGCCGAATTGAGAGGAAATGAAAAACACCATGGCCATTTTTCATGCAAGCTCTCTTAACCTCCCATTTTCAACTCCAATCCTTTAAGTTCCTTCACAAAAAATGGTCTACACACCACAAGGAAGATATTGATACCAATTTTGAGAAGTTTGGTGAAGGTTTAGCAAGTTACAATTAAAGGTAAGTTTGCATTTTTGAGAATTTCTTTGTTAAAGTTTATGTTCATATTATGGGTGTTGGTTTGGTGAAGGAAAATTTTGAGTTTGAAGGGTTATTGCTGTTTTCATTTTGGACAGCCATGAGTCACGTTTTTGATGAGGTATTTGTGCATATAATTGATGAGAAATAATGTTAATCATGGTGATTTAGTAACTTAGTGAATTATTTCATGTTTATATGGTGAATTATGCACTTTGATGGGAATTGGTATATGGGACGGCAATGTGATGTTGAAGAATGGTTTGTGGCAGCTTGTGGACACTTGAGTAATGGTATATATTGAAGGAAGTGTGGGCAGAATATTGACCTAGAAGGATTGATGATATGTATGTAAATTAACATTGTAAAGTGTATGTAAAGTTTGTAATGTTTTGGTGTGTTTGTAATGGTACTTAGAAATTGAAATTGTGAATGATATTTGGTGTGTTGAGGGTGATTGGAATCTGCCCAAAATAATGCTAATGTAATGTAGAAAATGCTTTTGGTAATGTGCCAAAACAGTTTGGTAGGTAAGTAAACAAATGGCAAAGGTAAGTGTGTGTTTGAAGTTGGGGTGTGAAATGCATATTGAGGGCAGTGCATATTTTAGCCTATAACCTTGAATGTGTAACCTCAATTGGTATGAGACCAATTTGAGGTGAAACTAGGCACAAAATGTGCCAACTTTCATTGAGAAACCATGCTAAAATTCTGCTTGCAAGGTGACCTAAAAAAATGACCAATTCGGATTAGGTGCAATTAGGACCTGAAAAATGACCAATTGGGCAGCAGTGAGTGTTTAGGCCATAACTCACTCAAACCAGGTCCAATTGACCTGAAATTTTGACCAAGAATAGTTAAGACCCATACCTACAAGTCTTATGAAGACACCAAAGCCCAGAAATGACCATAAGCAAGTCAAACAACTTGTACAAGTTCGGGTCCAAAAACTGGCCGAACCAGAATTGACCAATTTGACCTAAAATTGACCTAAAATGGTACCATTTGACCAGCAAGAGTGTAATGACCATAACTTGGTCTACTTAACTCGGATTGACCTAAAATTTTGCACCGCGGTCCATAAGACCTAAATCTACAAGTTTGTAGTTTCGACCGAGACCCGAAAACTGAGAGAACTAGATCGTCCGGTTAGGACAAACCAGTGTCCCGGAATCCAGCAATGTGCATTAAATGCACTAAGCAAGGAAATGACTTTGGTAAAACATACCAAACCTAAAACCCTATCAAATGTGACATATTAATGACACTAAAACCTAAATATTAGGTGATTAAGTGAATAATTGAGTTCAGTACATTATTTACCAAACACAATCGATAGAGACAGTTTAATTTAGTACTGAAACACTTCAAATTGTGTTTCTCAGTTACCAAAGACTCAGGAAAAGGGAAGGAAACACTGAGTCCAGATCAGGGAGACAGTCATCAGAGGTTTGTGCACAACTAGTTTTTAACTGATTTTGTTTTGAATATTTCATATGATTAAATGATATATTTTTCTTATGAATTATGTTTACCAAGCATTGGATTTAATTCAATGATTATTGAAATTGTTATAGTATGTATGAATTCAGCTTTGTGAAATGGTATTTCCACAAGTATTAAGCATTGTTATGGATTGAACAAATTATGTTTTGGAAAATTGTGATAGAACATGTTTTGAATTGTGATGGCAATTTTCATGGAAAAATGCAATTGTATGATTTGAATTGTGATGAGCATAAAACTTTATTGGATATTGAAATTGACTTTGAATCGAATTGTATTGTGATTTATGCTCACTAAATGGATTGTGATATTGTTTTATATCTCACTATAGATGCTTGACTAGGTTATTACCCGTCTCTCTCATTTGTTGAGAAGACAATGGAGTTAGTTGTGTTTTGATTACCATGGTACGTGCACAGGCTTAGATTTTCCTCTGATTTGAGGTTAGATCTAAGTTTATTTTATCGTTATGGCCCTTGCGGAAGATTCATTATTGTGATGGTACTGTGCACGATGATTCGACCTCCCCGACCATAGGGAGTTAGAATCAGATTCGACCTCCCCGACCATAGGGAGTTAGAATCACATCGAATATGGCCCTTTCGGATTAGTCTTGCATAGTTAGTGAGATAAAGATTGATTTTTGAGATACATAATGACTTTTGAGATACAATATGATTTTGAGATACATAATGACTTTTGAGATACAATATGATTTTTGAGATACATAATGACTTTTAGATACAATATGATTTTTGAGATGCATAATGACTTTTGAGATCTGAGATGATTTTGAGATACAAAATGATTTTGAGATACAGAATGGCTTTTGAATGGTAAGGAATGGTGATTTCAATTATGGTTTGTGTGTAATTGATTTTGTTGGAATTACTTAAATGGATAGTCAAGATTTGATAAATTGAATTTTGTGCTCCAAGTTATTTATACAAATGATTTACATTATTGGCAATGAATATTTTGAGTTGTGAAATTTGATCAGTATTCAGATTCTCAAATTATTTACTGTAAAATTTGTCAATGTATATTGTACTATGTTTTAAATTATAGTTGTGCACCACTGAGTTCACCACTCAGCGATAGCTTTGTATGCTGTCGCAGGTAAACAGAGTATAGAGCAGTGATTAAGTTGCTTTGAGGATACATTCAGATCAGCTCCAGGTATATCATAGATATACCCATGTACATAGGTTTTGATGTAAGCATGTAATAATATGTATGTAAATTATTTGAGCAGTTGTATAGAAACTCTTGTAAAATATTTTGGTATGTAATTAAATGTAAATTATCGTGAATGTAAATCTGAGATTTCATTTACTTAAATAGTTTTGTATTATATTTCTTGTATCTCAGTCTTTGAAAAATCACTATGGATTTGAATTGAGAAATATGTTGTGTTGAGAAATATATTGGAGTTGAGATTTGCAAATACATATTGAAGTGCTTTTACTGAGTTTTCAAGAACTGTTTTATCCAAAATACAGATGGCACTCTGCCAAAATTTTTACAGAAACTCCAATTAAGTCAAATGTGTCAGTTTTATCACTTCAGTTCAAAAAGGTTTTTAACACCTGTAAATAGTGCTCACCACTGTAAAAGAAGTAAGAAAAGTTTTGAAAATCCCTTGTAGTGTATTTAATGGGTTATCAGTAGACGGAGTTGGTAATTCATTAGGTATACTACGGGATCATGTTATGCCTTACAGAGGGGTAGGGTGTGACATGTTTTAGTGGTATCAGAGCAATGGTTTTAAAGTAAATTTCGAACTGTGAATTTGAAATCTTTTTATCGGTAACTACAACTGCTCAAATGTTTGATACATATAGTACATTTACATCATAAATGTGAACTAATGGAGAGGAATCTCCTTGTGTTGGTTGTACAGGAATAGAAAATTCTGTGAGAAAAATGGAAGAGAAGAATGAGATAATAGAAACTGTGATGGCGGAAGAACAAGTTGAAGCCCCACTCCACAAAATGTCGAAGGCACTGTACTGCAGTTTACGGTACAAATTACTGCACAAATGGCCCAACAAATGGCCACTTTCTTCCAACAAATGGCTGATAATCACCCAAGCCCAAGTCTGCACTCCAACCCCACAAGGGCGGTGTGAAATGGAAAAGAGGAGAAACCTATGGGTCGAGCTCGAGCAGAATTTGAGAAAGAGAAAAGAATTTGAGGAACCCCGAGCTCAGGGATATGATAGAGGTGGATCAGTAAGACAGAGACCATCAAGGTCCAGTCGTCGAACAACTAGAAGTTCCTACCCTTCCCGCCAATGTGAAACTTGTAGAAGAAATCATGGTGGGATATGCTATAAGGCGTCTGGAGCCTGCTACAATTGTGGAAAACTTGGACACTTTGCTAAAGATTGTACTAAACCACCTCGATCTGCTCTCCGGATTTCACAGACCGTCAGTCAGAGTCAAGATAGAAATAGAGTTGGTACTCCTCACCACTATAACACAGTGAATCAACTCGAATATAGTAGCGCACCAGTCAGAGCGTCCACTATGCGCCAAGGAGAAAGAGCAGAAGCTTCGGATGTAGCTGCTGGTAAGTTTTTAATTTTTGAAAGAAACAATTAGTTATTATTTGATCCCAACACTACTTAGTTGTGTGTTAGTGTCAGAACTATATGTTCTGTTGTTATTCCTTCACATAGAAATGAATTTTGATGTGTTAGTGACTAGTCTTTTAGGATTAAAACTACAATAACAAGTATGATTGACATTAATTTTGGAAGAATTGTTAGTTAAAATTATTTTCTAACACACCATAAATTATAAAGCTAATTGGCAAGCCTACTTAATGTAAGGCATGAGGACCGAAAAGTAAGTTACAGTAATAGAATTGCTCTAGATGAGGGAAAAGATGTTACTGTTAGTAATTGTCAAAGGAAATTGTAATCAGAATCGGTTTGGGATATTAGGGGATTCGAGAAAGATAAGATGTTAGAAAACCTAGTCCATGAGGTTATAACATAGTGACTATATAATGTTCTCGATGTTTGTATTGTAAGCTACAGATTACAGTACCGATACGGGATTATTGTGTAGAGCTACGTACTTCCTCGTGATACAGTAAATTAAGAATATTTGTAAGTAATCTATAAATTGATACAGTTGCACCCGAATAGAGTACTATTACTGGGAATAAATGTGAAAATTTTAGTCAAAAATTTAAAACTTCAGAACTAGCCTATCAAACGACTACACTTGTAAGGTAGCTAGAGTCAGTGACTCAGTTACATTAGTGTGAATTACCTGTACCACAGTAATTGCTATAAGCTTAGAGATATCAGTACGACTTATTATCCTCAGATGGATGGACAGTCGAAACAAGTGATTCAGGTAAATTCGGAAACTCATTGAGTTACTATAAATAATGAAATGAAATGATAAAAATAACCTGTAAAAGGTGATAAGCCCTCAAGAATATATCGAGAACTTGTGTCATTGAATCCGAAGGAGATGGGACAGATACATTCCACTAATAGAATTTGTATACATTAATAAGTGTCAAGCTAGCATACAAGTGGCACCCTATGAAAACATTATAAGGGAATAGATAACTATGGATTTTGTGATGAAACTTCCGAGGACACAGAATAGTCATGATGCAGTATGGGTTATAGTTGATAGACTAACCAAGTCTGCTCACTTTTTGCCAGTTCGGATGGACTATAGCCTGGAAAGATTGGCCAGATTGTACATATATGAAATTGTAAAATTGCATGGAATGCCAGTATCGATTATATCTTATAGAGATCCTAGGTTCACTTCTAGATTCTGGGGTAGTCTTCAGAGAGCCCTAGGAACTAGATTGAACTTCAAAGACAAAGATTCCACCCACGCATGCATGACCACCGAGAGGGTTATTCAGACATTGGAGGATATGCTACGGGCTTGTGTGATTGAGTTTGAAGGTAGTTGGGATACACACTTGCCTTTGATTGAGTTTGCTTATAACAACAGCTACCAATCAAGCATTGGGATACCTCCATATGAAGCTTTGTATGGCAGAAAGTGCAGAACTCCCCTATGATGGGATGAAATTGGTGAAAGAAAGATGATTGGGCCAAAAAATTATTCAGCAGACATAGGAAAAGATCAAATTGATCAGAGATAGACTCAAGGCTGCGTCAGACCGTCAGAAGTCCTATGTTGATCTGAAGAGAAGAGATATTGAATATGCAGTGGGTGATAAGGTATTCCTCAAAGTTTCTCCTTGGAAGAAGATTATGAGATTTGACAGAAAGGGGAAACTGAGTCCTCGTTTCATCGGACCATATGAGGTTCTGGAAAGAGTGGGTCCTTTGGCATGTCGGTTGGCATTACCTCCAGAGCTAGCAAGGATACACAGTGTCTTCCATGTGTCCATGTTAAGGAGGTACAGATCAGACCCATCTCATGTACTGTCAGTTGAAGAGATTGAAGTAAATCCAGACCTCTCATATGAGGAAGAACCCAAAAATTACGGCTTATGAGGTGAAGCGGTGAGGAACAAACAGATACCCCTGGTTAAAGTCTTTGTGGAACCATCATTCAGCCAGAAGCAACTTGGGAACGTGAAGAGGATATGAGGAGACAGCACCCACAGCTGTTCAGAGACTAATGCCAGGTAAAATTTCGAGGCGAAATTTATTTAAGGGGGGGAGAATTGTAACACCCCAAAGTTCGGTAGTGCGTTCTGCTACTCCGGTGACCAGTGTTGTCCGGACAGCTAGGATGCCTAGAACCGTACCTCAATATGAGTGAGGAGACATAAAATAATGAAATACAAGAAAAGAAAATACAAGAAAAACAAAGGAAAAATAATAGCAAAGAAATGTGATCAAGTTAAGCGGCGGAAACCTAGCGATGGGTGATCAGACAGGAAGTCACGGCGTGGACCGTTGACTAGCTACTGGATCATGGGAACCACTGGAAAATATTTTTAGGACTTAAATAGAACCTTATTGAAGTATAAATCTCATTAGAAAGATTAAAGAAAAATTAAATAATTAGTACAAAGAAAAGTGAGAAATCGAAAAACAGACAAAATACGGTTTTACCGAAAAATCAGGAACGTAACCCGAACAGGGGCATTATGGTCATTTGACACCCCGAATTGTCTTTTGACCTAAATGTCCATTAAAAATAAATAATATTACACTTAGAAAATAAAATGAAAAATTAGTTTAGTGGTACCTAAAGTAAATAGCTAAAATCATGGGTTAAATGTGGAATAAGTGGGAGTTAAGTTTATAAAATGATTAAATTTGTGAGTGGACCACTAATGCATAAATTAAATACATAATAGGGCAGCTGTAACTCCACTAAATCAGCAGAAATAGTCATCTTCTCCAAAACAACCAAAGTTGCCGAATTGAGAGGAAATGAAAAACACCATGGCCATTTTTCATGCAAGCTCTCTTAACCTCCCATTTTCAACTCCAATCCTTTAAGTTCCTTCACAAAAAATGGTCTACACACCACAAGGAAGATATTGATACCAATTTTGAGAAGTTTGGTGAAGGTTTAGCAAGTTACAATTAAAGGTAGGTTTGCATTTTTGAGAATTTCTTTGTTAAAGTTTATGTTCATATTATGGGTGTTGGTTTGGTGAAGGAAAATTTTGAGTTTGAAAGGTTATTGCTGTTTTCATTTTGGACAGCCATGAGTCACGTTTTTGATGAGGTATTTGTGCATATAATTGATGAGAAATAATGTTAATCATGGTGATTTAGTAACTTAGTGAATTATTTCATGTTTATATGGTGAATTATGCACTTTGATGGGAATTGGTATATGGGACGGCAATGTGATGTTGAAGAATGGTTTGTGGCAGCTTGTGGACACTTGAGTAATGGTATATATTGAAGGAAGTGTGGGCAGAATATTGACCTAGAAGGATTGATGATATGTATGTAAATTAACATTGTAAAGTGTATGTAAAGTTTGTAATGTTTTGGTGTGTTTGTAATGGTACTTAGAAATTGAAATTATGAATGATATTTGGTGTGTTGAGGGTGATTGGAATCTGCCCAAAATAATGCTAATGTAATGTAGAAAATGCTTTTGGTAATGTGCCAAAACAGTTTGGTAGGTAAGTAAACAAATGGCAAAGGTAAGTGTGTGTTTGAAGTTGGGGTGTGAAATGCATATTGAGGGCAGTGCATATTTTAGCCTATAACCTTGAATGTGTAACCTCAATTGGTATGAGACCAATTTGAGGTGAAACTAGGCACAAAATTTGCCAACTTTCATTGAGAAACCATGCTAAAATTCTGCTTGCAAGGTGACCTAAAAAAAATGACCAATTCGGATTAGGTGCAATTAGGACCTGAAAAATGACCAATTGGGCAGCAGTGAGTGTTTAGGCCATAACTCACTCAAACCAGGTCCAATTGACCTGAAATTTTGACCAAGAATAGTTAAGACCCATACCTACAAGTCTTATGAAGACACCAAAGCCCAGAAATGACCATAGGCAAGTCAAACAACTTGCACAAGTTCGGGTCCAAAAACTGGCCGAACCAGAATTGACCAATTTGACCTAAAATTGACCTAAAATGGTACCATTTGACCAGCAAGAGTGTAATGACCATAACTTGGTCTACTTAACTCGGATTGACCTAAAATTTTGCACCGCGGTCCATAAGACCTAAATCTACAAGTTTGTAGTTTCGACCGAGACCCGAAAACCGAGAGAACTAGATCGTCCGGTTAGGACAAACCAGTGTCCCGGAATCCAGCAATGTGCATTAAAATGCACTAAGCAAGGAAATGACTTTGGTAAAACATACCAAACCTAAAACCCTATCAAATGTGACATATTAATGACACTAAAACCTAATTTACCTAAAACGCAATGAGGGTCGGTATATTAGGTGATTAAGTGAATAATTGAGTTCAGTACATTATTTACCAAACACAATCGATAGAGACAGTTTAATTTAGTACTGAAACACTTCAAATTGTGTTTCTCAGTTACCAAAAACTCAGGAAAAGGGAAGGAAACACTGAGTCCAGATCAGGGAGACAGTCATCAGAGGTTTGTGCACAACTAGTTTTTAACTGATTTTGTTTTGAATATTTCATATGATTAAATGATATATTTTTCTTATGAATTATGTTTACCAAGCATTGGATTTAATTCAATGATTATTGAAATTGTTATAGTATGTATGAATTCAGCTTTGTGAAATGGTATTTCCACAAGTATTAAGCATTGTTATGGATTGAACAAATTATGTTTTGGAAAATTGTGATAGAACATGTTTTGAATTGTGATGGCAATTTTCATGGAAAAATGCAATTGTATGATTTGAATTGTGATGAGCATAAAACTTTATTGGATATTGAAATTGACTTTGAATCGAATTGTATTGTGATTTATGCTCACTAAATGGATTGTGATATTGTTTTATATCTCACTATAGATGCTTGACTAGGTTATTACCCGTCTCTCTCATTTGTTGAGAAGACAATGGAGTTAGTTGTGTTTTGATTACCATAGTACGTGCACAGGCTTAGATTTTCCTCTGATTTGAGGTTAGATCTAAGTTTATTTTATCGTTATGGCCCTTGCGGAAGATTCATTATTGTGATGGTACTGTGTACGATGATTCGACTTCCCCGACCATAGGGAGTTAGAATCTGATTCGACCTCCCCGACCATAGGGAGTTAGAATCACATCGAATATGGCCCTTTCGGATTAGTCTTGCATAGTTAGTGAGATAAAGATTGGTTTTTGAGATACATAATGACTTTTGAGATACAATATGATTTTTGAGATACATAATGACTTTTGAGATACAATATGATTTTTGAGATACATAATGACTTTTTAGATACAATATGATTTTTGAGATGCATAATGACTTTTGAGATACAGTATGATTTTTGAGATACAAAATGATTTTGAGATACAGAATGGCTTTTGAATGGTAAGGAATGGTGATTTCAATTATGGTTTGTGTGTAATTGATTTTGTTGGAATTACTTAAATGGATAGTCAAGATTTGATAAATTGAATTTTGTGCTCCAAGTTATTTATACAAATGATTTACATTATTGGCAATGAATATTTTGAGTTGTGAAATTTGATCAGTATTCAGATTCTCAAATTATTTACTGTAAAATTTGTCAATGTATATTGTACTATGTTTTAAATTATAGTTGTGCACCACTGAGTTCACCACTCAGCGATAGCTTTGTATGCTGTCGTAGGTAAACAGAGTATAGAGCAGTGATTAAGTTGCTTTGAGGATACATTCAGATCAGCTCCAGGTATATCATAGATATACCCATGTACATAGGTTTTGATGTAAGCATGTAATAATATGTATGTAAATTATTTGAGCAGTTGTATAGAAACTCTTGTAAAATATTTTGGTATGTAATTAAATGTAAATTATCGTGAATGTAAATCTGAGATTTCATTTACTTAAATAGTTTTGTATTATATTTCTTGTATCTCAGTCTTTGAAAAATCACTATGGATTTGAATTGAGAAATATGTTGTGTTGAGAAATATATTGGAGTTGAGATTTGCAAATACATATTGAAGTGCTTTTTACAGGTTTTTCTGAAGAACTGCTTTATCCAAAATACGGATGGCACTCTGCCAAAATTTTTACTGAAACTCCAATTAAGTCAAATGTGTCGCTTTATCACTTGATTCAACAAGGTTTTTAACACCTGTAAATAGTGCTCACCACTGTAAAAGACGTAAGAAAAGTTTTGAAAATCCCTTGTAGTGTATTTAATGGGTTATCAGTAGACGGAGTTGGTAATTCATTAGGTATACTACGGGATCATGTTATGCCTTACAGAGGGGTAGGGTGTGACAAGGTATCAATCCAATCCAAGTTTGGAACACTGGATAGCTGTCAAGAATATTCTTAAGTACTTAAGAAGAACTAAGGATTTATTCTTGATTTATGGAGGTGGAGACTTGCAATTGGATGGTTATACTGATTCTGATTTCCAATCAGATATCGATGATAGAAAGTCTACCTCTGGATATGTGTTCATTTGTAATGGAGGTGCAGTCAGTTGGAAGAGTTCCAAACAGAGCACGACTGCAGATTCCACTACAGAGGCTGAGTATATTGCTGCATCAGATGCTGCAAAGGAAGATGTTTGGATTAAAAAGTTCGTGACAGAACTTACAGTAGTTCCTTCCATTGAGTCAGCAGTTCCATTACACTGTGACAACAATGGAGCAGTTATACAGGCTAAGGAACCAAGGTCTCACCAAAATCCAAACACATAGAAAGGCACTACCACATTATCAGACATATAGTTGGGCAAAGGCGATATAGCCATGTGGAAAAATAACATCAGCTGAAAAAATTCAGCTGATCCATGCACTAAGCCTTTGTTACAAGTTCAGTTAGACTGACATCTTGAGAAGATGGGTCTAAGGTATTGTAATGAATGGCTCTAGTGCTAGTGGGAGATTGTTAGTAGTATGCCCTAGAGCATATCATATAGTATGTATCTTGTATATATTTTTATTAATAAAAGGCATTTCCACTTTTCTGTTTACATAATATATTTATGTGTAATAGAAAAGGTCCATTGATATTTTGTTAGAAATATTATTCTTAAGTTGTTAAGAATATGAGTGACAATATTTCTAGCACAAAGTATCATAAATAGGTTCACAATCGAGGATACTTCATAATAAGGACATGACTTATCCAGAAAGATTGTATTCATGTTTGTTCCCAAGTTATTTATATGAGATATAAATAAGATGGAATGGTGAGTCTCATGCCATATAAAAAATATGATAGGCACTTATAAATGATAAGTAGGCCGAACCAGTGACACTTATGACAAGCACATGGAGTTTACTCTTGTCAATGTTTTGTCATAAATCATATCAGTGCATATAATCTTTAGACCTGAGATAGCACAGTTATCTTGTATATAGGTAGTTTGAGTTTGATACTGCTTTCATACTTGTACTATGTATGGGTATATGGGCATGTGTTGGCTCCTGCTAGTTATATATGGAGGTAGGTGTTGATCAAGAAGGAATCTGTTCCTCTAAGTAAATAGAGATAAAATCCTATATTCATTTAATTGTTCTTGATGTTTCAAGTTCCTGGCCAGGACAGATAGATTTATTCAGAAAAGTGTTTCTGATGAGAAAATCTTTTTAATCAAGAACTGGAATTAAAAGTGAACATAATATTCATAGCAAATGGAGTTTGACATAAACCATGACTCCAGCTTGAGTTGGGATTTTGTAACAGAGAGATTCTAGTGCATGGTAACATATGATTATAGGTTCATTTAAGGTAAACCTTATTACTAATTGGGTGGCCATGGCATGCTATGCTAGGTGTTAACCATGGTCTATGAGGTTCATAAAATGATTTAGAGAAATCATTTATGGTAAGAAAGAGTTCTAATGATATTAAGAGTTAATATCATGTCTCATTGCCAATTAGTGATGAGCCTAGTAAGTCACACACATACACAAGTTATCACCTAATTAAATATGATTTAATTAATTAATTAAAGAGTTTAATTGATTAATTAAATAGGTTTGGTTTGCAATTAGATTGCAAAGTCCCTAGCATGACTTGAAACCAAATCTAGATTATTAGATGTATAATATAAGTTAAATTTATATTTAAAGTGTTTAAATATGAATTTAATTAATGAGAAATTAATTAATAGAGATTAATTAATTAATTTATATTTGATATAAATTAATTAGAAGAAGAAAAATAATTATTTTGGGTTGAGAACTCAAAATTAAGACACAAGGGCATTTTGGTCATTTCACAGTGTGACACGTGGCACCATGAGATGGTGACACATGGCATAACACATAAGCTTGCCAAATGTTTTTTAATCATGTAAGATGATTAAAATCAAGATTAAATATAGGTTTGACACTTGGCACAATGTGATTGGGTCACTTAAACCTAGAGCTAATCAAAAGGTGACATGTGGCTAGGGTTTAATGTGTTAACCTAGCTATTTAAGTGTGGTTATGAAAAGAAAACAAAACCAGCAGCCTCTCCTCTCAATTGTCACGCCACTTTGAGCCTCTCCAGCTATTTCTCTTCATCTCTCATCAATTCAAAGAGATTAGCCATCAATCTCTTGAATTAAGAACACTAGAAATTGTTTCTAGTGTCCTGTTTACATCTCTAATCTCTTAAAAGGCAGAACTTGAATTTCTAATTAATAGAAAAGGCTTTAGAAGCTGTTCAAGGGCTTCCATAGGTGTTCTTGGTGTGGACAAGCTAGAGGGACAACATCTGGTGTCCTGAAGACGAATCTCAAAAGGCGCAGACACGCTGCAGCACATCAAGAGGTTAGTGTAATCGTTCTTGATTTAATCTAGGGTTCTAAAATTAATTTTATTAATTTTAAAATATTAAATGGCAAATACAGATCCAAAAACATATTAAAAGAGTTTTAATATGTTGTTTATCATTGAAATCAAATAGATAAAAATAAATCTTGCATGGTGCATGTGACCCTAGGTGAAAATTTTTGAATTCAATGGTATAATCTTGTGTTTTTCACGCTTCCGTTCTTTCACAGCCATCTTCCTCCTTCCAAGCCGCACCATAGCCTCGCCATGGCCAAGCTTACCAAAGCTTGATTTTCTTGGTTTTTCACCCACTAAACCCTAAGTTGTCAACACAAAATCTTGTTCTTTCCTCATAGTAAAGCTTTTAGGAGCAAAAAGAAGTAAAGTGGAAGACTTCTTACAAGTTTGAAAGGTGACTGCATTAGAGGTTAATGACTAAATTTGATCTTTCTCTTTCCATTCATGTTGGAGAAGTGAAAATGAGTGTAAATTTATAAAGAAACTTGATAAACATCATGTGTATGCCCATCCCAAATTTTAGGCAGCCTTGAACTTGGTTGGGTTTTGAAGATTTCTTAGAATTAAAATGATATTGTGGCTGCCTTTAACACTAATATATTGTTTAGGATAATGAAAGGAAAGTAAATGCATGATTGGAGATAGTAGGGTTAGGGTTTGAGCATGAAATTGTGACTTTGATCATGCAATGGTGAAAGTAAGTTTTAATGGTCAATTAGTAACCATTTGGTTATGTGTGAATGAGAAATGAGGTGGTTTGTATAGTGGGAATTAAAGTTAGTGTTGTTGCCTTAGCTAACCTGCAGGACTGACCATGAGTCCAACAGGTTTGGGCAGTAATAACTAGAGCTATGGAGGTTCAATTGGTGCAAAGCCAATTGGATATGAAACTAGACACAAAATGGCACAACGTTGGTGGAGAAACCATGCCCAGAAAACCAAACCATGTTAACCTAAAGATTACCCTAATCCGGGTGACCTGCATTCTGCCTGGGCAAAATAACTAAATGAACAGTATTTATTCATTTGGTCATAACTCAGTGTATAAAGGTCCAATTGACCTAAAATTTTACCAAAAAATATCTGAGACATAGACCTACAACTTTCATGAAGAAACCTAACCTAAATTTTGACCATAACATGTTCAAAAGGTGACCTGCAATCACTGCACAAAACACTATAGATTTGATCAGTCTAGAAAATCTAAGGAGTTGGCAATCTAGCTAGTCATGGTAATTAGGCCATAAATTGAGCTACAAAACTCTAAATGGAGTGATCCAAAAAAAAAATGTAAATAAACACAATAAGAAACAACTTTCATGTTGGCAACTTTGCCAAATCCTAATGGAACATTAAATACAAGGCTTGAAATCTGAAAATTTTGAATAACTAGCATTAAGCTTAGAAATGGTATTAGCAACCAATACCAATAATTTTAGAATGCAAAATGTGGTATGTTAGGAGTATTAAAACCAATGTACCTATTATCTATAAAAAAAGTCAACATTTTTGTGGACCAATGAAATGAATAATAACACCAAAACTTAAATTTCAAGAATTGCATAAATTATGAGTGTAACATGCCCTAGTACACCTAGCAAGATTGGTTTGGATAAGTTGGCATACTAATAGGGTTCTGTTAGCAGTACTGCATATGGCTTCATGCCATTATGTGTTTTATGGTCTCACGTGCCATTCTGCGATAAAATAGCCTTTGGCTATGTTGATTGAGTTATTATACTTGAATTTTATCCTTGATAATTATTATAGCTTATTAGCTGTTCAGTTGCACACCGGGAGACACAATGTGACCGATGGTGTGATGGTCTGAGGTACTTAGTACCCAGTGCCAGTTTACCCATTTATCCAGTCCAGTCGACTAGTATGGGTTACTTGGGCATTGATAATCTTATAAAATTTTAATCAAATAATACTGCAATAAATGCCAAAAATTAAGTCTACCTAAAATATAAACATACATTTTGCATATTTACGTTATTTTAGTTATTTTATTTTATATTGTCACCACTAAGCAGAATTGCTTAGCGCGTCGCTTTTGCCACGCGCAGGTACTGGAGACATAGCTGGGGAGTCCAGCAGACCTCATACTGGGTGAACTTTTAGATCTGTACACAAAGTCCAGAGTCACCTCACATTTGCAGTGCATTGGTAGGACATTAGGCTACTTTTAGTCTTTTGTATTCGTAAACTTTTGTTATGTATATTTTAAACTCATGTAATTATGCTTTTGATGTAATTATTTATGAACCATGTTCAGTAATAATTTGAGTTTTTCTTATGGAGTTGAGTATGATATGAATGAATTGAATTTTTGAAATATTGATGTCATTTGAGAAATTGTGGAAAGATGTTGGTGGTTGACTTAGATTGAAATTATGATTATATTGGAAGTGTTTTTAACAGATTCTGAAGAACTATTTTTCCAATTTACAGTCGGCATTCTGCCGAATTTTCTATAAAATTTGCAAAAAATTCAGATTAATCCAAAATTGTGAATAAATGAATTAAAAAGTGTTTTTAACAGATTCAGAAGAACTATTTTTCCAATTTACAGCCGGCACTCTGCCGAATTTTCTATAAAATTTGCAAAAAATTCAGATTAATCCAAAATTGTGAATAAATGAATTAAAAAGCGTAAATTGTAATAGAAATATGAATTGGTGCTCCAGCACACTGTGTGGCATATCTTGCTCGGTTACACTGTAGACGGGTAAGGGGTGTCACAAAATTACAACCAAAATATTATTACAACCTTAATAATACATGCCCAAAAATAAATTAAAACAAATTAATTTAAATTATAACCCAAAGAAACATAAAAGAAGTAAATCCAATCACATTGGTCTTTTATAGTCCATGATCATCCATCATGCATATCACTATTTAACAACTAAATAAAACATACATACTTAAATTAAATTCAATATCTCATATTCAACTTAAAAATCTATATTTGAATATGATTCAAACAAATTAAAAAATTCAGATTTGAATCAAATTCGAACAAATTTAAAAACTCATATTTGAATCACATTCAAACAAATTCAAAAAATTCATATTTGAATCACATTCAATGTAACACCCCTAAGTTCGGTAGTGCGTTTTACTGTTCCAGTGACCAGTGTTGTCCATACAGCTAGGATGCCTAGAGCTACACTTCAATATGAGTGAGGAGACATAAAATAATGAAATACAAGAAAAGCAAAGGAAAAATAATAGCAAAGAAATGTAACCAAGTTAAGCGAGCTGAGAACCCTAGCGATGGGTGACCGCACTGGGAAGTCGCGGCGTGGACCGTTGACTAGCCCTGGACCACAGGAAACCCTGGAAAATATTTTAGGACTTAGATAAATGTATATTGAAGTATAAATGCCATTAGAAATATCAAAGAAAAATTAATTAATTAGTACAAAGAAAAGTGAGAAATCGAAAAACAGAAAAAATTCGGTGTTACAGAAAAATCAGGAATGCAACCCGAGTAAGGGCATTGTGGTCATTTGAAACCCTGAGTTGTCTTTTGACCTAAATGTCCATTAAAAATAAATGATATTACACTTGGAAAATGTCATGAAAAATTAAATTAGTGGTACCTAATGTAAATAGCAAAAATGGGAAGCTTAATGTGAGAAAATGAAATCTTATATTAAACTAATATTAAATTTAAGCTTAGTGGTCCACTCACCCATCAAAGTCGACCACTAACTCATCATCTTGGGTAGAATACACATCTTCATCTTCAACCTTAGAACCAGCAGAAATTTGCTCCCAAAAAAACTCCATTGACGCATGGTTTGAAGCTCAATGCATGTGAGATTAAAGCTCCTTTCTTGGCACTTTCCTTCATTAAAGATTGTCCATACACCTTGGGCAGCAGATAGGCAACAAGAAGACCAAGTTTTGGAGAGATTTTGAAGAGTTTCCAAAGTGGTAAGTTTGTGTTTTTGGGTTATGGCTTCATTAAAGTTAGTAAGAATGTTATGGGTACTTGAATTATGGAGAGATTTTTGAGGTTTGATGTTTAAAGGGAGAGGTGTATTTTTGGCAGCCATGGAAACTCCATGAGGACAGTTTATTCTTGCTTGTAAATCGTAGATTAAAAGGTTGATTAAATGTTTATGTGTGTAGGAATTAATTTGGCTGATGTATACTTAGTATATGAGAATGTGTACTTGAATTTGGAAGCTTGGAAATTAATGGACTGTAATGTATGAATCTGCAGCTTGGTTTGGCGAACCATAAAGATTTTATTTCATGTTTAGTTTATGGAATATTAATGTTGAATTGTGGTACTTATTATGGGAGCTTGTGTATATGTATGATGGTGTGAGGTTGGACTTGTAAATGAGCTAGGTTAGGTGATTGAATTGTTGTAATTTAAGCTTGAAAAATTCTATACTAAATGGTGCATATTGAGGGTGATTGTAAGCTACCAAAATGACCAACAATATGTTGTGAATTGTGTTTAGGTTATGGTACAAACCAGAATTGGCATCAATGTTTAGTTTGGTAAAAAGTGTCCTTTGATGTGTAATGAATAAAATGCAATAGGGCAGTTTATGTTTTGGGTCTAGAACCTTAAGTGTGTGGCTCCAATTAGTGTGAGACTAATTGGAGGTGAAACTAGGCACAAAATGTGTTAACTTTCATGAAGGAAGCTTACCAAAATTCTGCTTGTAAGGTAACTTGAAAAGTGACCAAATCCGGATTAGTGCAATTAAGGCCTGAAAATTTACCATTTGGGCAGCAGTTAGTATTTAGGCCATAACTCACTCAACACAGGTCCAATTGACCTGAAATTTTTACCATGAATAGATAAGACCTATATCTACAAGTCTTATGAAGACACCAAAGCCCAGAAATGACCATAAGCAAGCTAAAAAGCTTGCATAAGTTTGGGTCCAAAAACTGGTCGAACCAAAATTGACCTAAAATAACCTAAAGTGACCAAATTTGGTACATTCTGACCAGCAATAGTAAAATGACCATAACTTGGTCTAGTAAACTCAGAATGACCTAAAATTTTGCCCCGCGTGCAATAAGACATAGATCTACAAGTTTGTAGTTTTGACCAAAACTCGAAAATCGAGGAAACTAGGTCGTCCAGCTAGGTCAAATTGGTATACCGAAATCTGACAAATTACAATAAAATGCAATATACATGGAAATGAATTTGGTAACATGTACCAATACTAAAAGGCTACAAATGTGACATATTGGTAACATTAAAACCTAATTCACCTAGAATGCATCGAGGGTCAACATTTTAGGTTAACTAAGGAAATAATAGAATTCAATGAATTAATTATTAAGCATTATCGTTAAAAACCGTTTAAATGAGTACTGAAACACTTCAAATTATGTTTCTCAGTTAGTAAAGACTCAGGGAAGGGGAAGGAAACACTGAGTCAGAGCCAAGACATAGTTATCAGAGGTTTGTGCACAACTAGTTTTTAACTGATTTTGTTTTGAATATTTCATATGATTAAATGACATATTTTTCTTATGTATTATGTTTAACAAGCATTAAATTTAATTCAATGATTATTAAAATTGTTATAGTATGTATGAATTTAGCTTTGTGAAATGGTATTTCCACAAGTATTAAGCATTGTTATAGATTGAATAAATTATGTTTTGGAAAATTGTGATAGAACGTGTTTTGAATTGTGATAGTAATTTTCATGGAAAAATGCAAATTTATGATTTGAATTGTGATGAGCATAAAAAATTATTGGATATTGGAATTGAATTTGAATCAAATTATATTGTGATTTATGCTCACTAAAGGATTGTGATATTATTTTATATATCACTATAGATGCTTGATTAGGTTATTACTCGTCTCTCTCATTTGTTGAGAAGATAATTGAGTTAGTTGTGTTTTGATTACCATGGTACGTGCACAGGCTTAGATTTTCCTCTGGTTTGAGGTTAGATCTATGTTTTTTATCGTTATGGCCCTTGTGGAAGATTCATTATTGTGATGTGTACTGTGCACGATGATTCGACCTCCCCGACCATAGGGAGTTAGGATCTGATTTGACCTCCCCGACCATAGGGAGTTAGAATCACTTCGAATATGGCCCTTTCGGATTAGTCTTGCATAGTTAGTGAGATAAAGAATGATTTTTGAGATAAAGAATGATTTTTGAGATACGGCATGATTTTTAAGATACAACATGGTTTTTGAGATACAACATGGTTTTGGAGATACAACATGGTTTTTGAGAGACAGAATGTTTTTGAATAGTAAAGAATTGTGATTTCAATTATGATTTATGTATAATTGATTTTGTTGGAATTACCTTAAATGGTTATGTAACACCCTCCTAGTAACCACTCCGTACATCCTACTGTTCCGGTGACCAGTGTCGGTCCGGACAGCTAGAATGTCCGGAAAAAAATATTTAAACTAAAGTCAGGAACCATAATTAACTCAAATATTAATAAGAAAAATTTAGTAAAAATTTTAGAAATAAAATACAACCAAGTTAAACGAGCCGGTGCCCTAGCGATGGGTAACCAGACGGGAAGTTACGGTTCTTGCAACGAGGAGCCCTAGACCCGGGGGAAAAATTATAAAATAATTTTGGGACTCCAGAGAAGGATTACTGAGGTTCCTATTGCATTAGAATGCCAAGAAAATACCTAGAAAAATTTTTCAATCGGTACAGACAATTTTGACCCGTTAAGCCAAACGGAGGGCATTTTGGTCATTTCGCCTTCAGAGGTGATTTTTGGCCGACTTGTCCAGTTGAGTAAATAATTAATATGACATAAAATATGAAGAAACATTGCTAGAAATTAAATTGAAGATGAATAGTGGAGGAAAGAAAAGAAAGTGAGGAAAAAGCTTATTTATGACATCATGATAATGTCATTTAAAATTACCAACCAATCACAATTAAGCCATCATTTGACTAACTAATAAAGAGACTAAATGAAGACCAAATAACCAAAAATTACAGCAGCCATCACCCTCTTCCTCATGCAG
This sequence comes from Hevea brasiliensis, assembly GCF_030052815.1. Lineage (NCBI taxonomy): Eukaryota > Viridiplantae > Streptophyta > Magnoliopsida > Malpighiales > Euphorbiaceae > Hevea > Hevea brasiliensis. The sequence continues at coordinate 60,822,120 of NC_079499.1, read as the reverse complement.
CCGAAATCCCTTCCCTCCTCCCTCCATTGATGTTCAATCAAGCAAGCTTAATTTCTCCCTTGTTTCACCACATAACCCTAACCTCTCTTCATTAAAATTTTACCCCACACCTTAAACAACCTTTTGGCAGCCTAGAAAGTGAAGGAAAGTGAAGTTTAGAGTTGGGAAAAATCTGCCCTATTCAAGGTTAGTGCATTAGATACTTAAAATTCCTTATTTTTGTGATTTGTAACTTGAATTGAGTAAGATTTGTAACTAAAATGAACAAGAATTTTGTGTGTACATACTATGAATTTTCGGCAGCCCTTGTGAAGGAATTATTTTGATTGGTTTGATGGACTTAGAGTGAACTAGAGCTTATGTTTAAAGTGCATACTTATACATATACAAAGAAAGAAAGAGTTAAGTAAGGAATTTGTGAAAACTCATATGGGAATTAGGGTTTTGAGTAGTGAAAAATTGATTTGGCTTAGGAAATTGTTAAAGAACACTCTAATGGTCAATAAGTGACCATTTGAGGTATGTTGACCATAAATTGGACTGAAAATTAGTATGGCAAAGTGAAGGTGTAATCTGCCCTAGGACAGCAGCAATGGACTGAAATTTCAGTCCAATTACACAGCCATAACTTTGGCTGTGTTAGTCCAATTGGTGTTTGGCCAATTGGACATGAAAATAGGCTTATAATGTCATATTTTTTCTGAAGAAAGCATGCATAAAAGACCAAAGCAAGAGGACCAAAACTTGGCCCCAATCCGGATACCCTGAAACTGATTCTGCAGAATGACCAAATGAACAGTAACTGTTCATTTGGCCATAACTCACTGTAGATTTGGTCAATTGACCTGAAATTTTTACAGCAACAATTTAAGACATAGAAAAACAACTTTCATGAAGAAACCTACCCCAAATTATGGCCAGAACCAATTCAAAAATACAATCACAGTCACTATTCATGTTACTATAGATATGGTCAATTCTGCAGATTGGCAATCCGGCCAGCTGTGGTTTTTGAGCCATATCTGGAGCTATAAAACTCCAAATGGAGTGATTCAAAAAAATAAATTCAACTAGACAAAATAAGGAACAACTTTCATGTTTGTCATTTCCTCAAATTCCCACTACAACAGGGCCCAATGGAACAGTAAAATTGGGTCTCAAAAACTGAAATTTCTGCCCTCTTAGAATTAAGTTGAGAAATGGAAATGGCAATCAATTCCAACAAGTTTTAAATACAAAATGTGGTATGTTTGGGGTTTTAAAACCAATACACCTATTTTCTATCCAAAAGTCAACATTTTTGTTGACCAATAAGGTGAATAGTGACATCAAAACTTGAAATGCACAAATTGAAGAATTTAAAAGTTTCAAATGCCCTAGTATACCTAACATGATTGGTTTGGATAGTTTGGCATGCCATAGGGTTCAGTTAGCAGTACTGCACATGGCAATATGCCATTCTGTGATTTTATGGTTTTTAACCATTCTGACCTTGTATTGAGACTTGGCCTTGTGCCTGATGTATTTACAGCTTGTTAGTCGCTCTGCACACCGGGAGATGCATATGTGACCGATGGTGTGACGGCCCGAGGTACTAGATACCCAGTGCCAGTTTACCCGTTATCCAGTCCAGTCGTCAAGTGTAGGTTACTTGGGGCAACCAAATGAATAAAAGTGGACAAAGTAAATGATATACAAATACCAAACAAATAAAACGTACACATTTCACTACACATTTAATTTCTTGGTATTTTCTTTTATTATATTATTGCACCACTAAGCATTATTGCTTAGCGTGTTGCTTTTGCCACGCGTAGGTACTGGAGATACAGATCGTGAGCCCAGTAGACCACAGACTGGGTGAGTCCATCCTACAGCTCTGCACAGTGTCCGTGTCACCTCAACTTCTGCAATGCATTGGTAGGACACTAGGTGTCATTTTGACATTTTGTAACTAAATTTTGATTTTTCTCATATGAAATTAAACTTGTGTAATGTATATTGATCTTTATGTAAATTATGAAAAATGTATTTGTGAATGGAAAAGTAAATGTTTATTTGTGAAATATATGTGATCATCACATGTGATGGATGATTGAGAATTGAAATTGAAATGTTGAGATCTTGATATTGAGTTTTGTGATGATATTGGAGTTGAGAATGAATGAATTTGTTTATTGGAAGTGTTTTTCACAGATTCCGAAGAACTGTTTTCTCCATTTTTAGCCGGTACTCCGCCGGATTTTCTTTAAAATTTTCGGAACCTCAAATAAATAATACTTTTGATAAATGGCTAAAATAAATTATATTTCATAAATTATATTCACAAGCATGATATAAATTAATTAAGGTATATTAGAATGTGCCGATACACCATGTGGCATTACTTACTCGGGTATACTGTACACGGGTAAGGGGTGTCACAGGTTAGTTATGATTTGATAAATTGAATTTCGTGATCAAAGTCATTTTATACAAATGATTTACATTATTGGCAATGAATATTTTGAGTTTTGGAATTTGATGAGTATTCAGATTTCCAAATTATTTGCTGTAAATTTTGTCAATATATATTGTACTATGTTTTAAATTATAGTTGTGCACCACTGAGTTCACTACTCAGCGATAGCTTTGTATGCTGTCGCAGGTAAGAAGAGCATAGAGCGGTGAGTAAGTTTCTTTGAAGACACATTCAGGTCAGCTCTAGGTATATCATAGGTATACCCATGTACATAGGTTTTGATGTATGCATGTAATAATATGTATGTAAATTATTTGAGCAGTTGTATAAAAACTCTTGTAAAATATTTTGGTATGTAATTAAATGTAAATTATTGTAAATGTAAATTTGGGATTTCATTTATCTGAATAGTTTTGTAATATTAATTTTGAGTCTTGTAATCAATGAAATGTTTCTTTTATGAGGAGATTGATTTGATTATTGAGATTTGAATTATGGGTTCAAATGAAGTTATTGAAGTTGTAATTGAGAAAACATATTGGGAGTGTGTTCTTTGCAGGTTTTGAAGAAATGTTTTCTCAAAATACAACCAGCACTTTACCGAAATTTTGAAAAAAATTTTATAACACCAGATTTTAATCGATGATTTAAATTTCATGAAAATCGTTTTAAAATCCCTTGTAGTATATTTAATGGATTATCGGTAGGCGTGACGGTAATTCATTAGGTGTACTACGGGATCATGTTACATCTTACAGGGGAGTAGGGTGTTACATGTTTTGTGGTATCAGAGCAATGGTTTTAAAGTAAATTTTGAACTGTGAATTTGAAATCTTTTTGTCGGTAACTACAACTGCTCAAATGTTTGATACATATACTCCATTTACATCATAAATATGAACTAATGGAGAGGAATCTCCTTATGTTGGTTGTACAGGAATAGAAAATCCTGTGAAAAGATATGGAAGAGAAGAATGAGACAATAGAACAGTCCGTGATGGCAGAAGTACAAGTTGAGGCCCCAGCCCCACAAAGTGTCGAACGCCCGACTATACCAGTTTTACCAGTACAAATTACTGCACAAATGGCCCAGCAAATGGCCACTTTCTTTCAACAAATGGCTGATAATCTGTCAGCCCAAGCCCAAGTACAAACCCAACCCCCACAAGGGCAGTGTGAAATAAAAAAGAGGGAGAAATCTATGGGTTAGAACTCGAGCAGTAATTTGGGGAAGAGAAAAGAATTTGAGGAACCCCGAGCTCAGAGATATGACAGAGGCAGATCATTAGGGCAGAGAACACCAAGATCTAGTCGTCGAACAACTAGAAGTTCCTATTCTGCCCGTTTTTGCCATGTTTGTGGTAAGCTACATGAAGGTATTTGTCGTAAGGCCTCTAGAGCCTGCTACAATTGTGGAAAACTTAGACACTTTGCTAAAGATTGTACTAGAGCACCTCGATCTGCTCTTCGGAGTCCACAGATCGTCAGTCAGAGTCGAGATAGAAATAGAGTTGGTACTCCTCATTACTATAACACAGTGAATCAACCCGAATATAGTAGTGCACCAGTCAGAGCATCCACTAAGCGCCAAGGAGAAAGAGCAGAAACTTCGGATGTAGCTGCTGGTAAGTTCTTAATTTTTAAAGGAAACAATGAGTTATTATTTGATCCCAGCACTACTTATTTATATGTTAGTGTTAGAATTCTATGTTTTGTTGCTATTCCTTTACAGGGGAATAAATTTTGATGCGTTAGTGACTAGTCTTTTAGGATCAAAACTACAATAACAAGTATGATTGACATTAATTTTGGAAGAATTGTTAGCTAAAAGTATTTTCTAACATACCATAAATTATAAAGCTAATTGGCGAGCCTACTTAATGTAAGGCAAGAGGACCTAAAAGTAAGTTACAGTAATAGAATTGCTCTAGATGGGGGCAAAGATGTTACTGTTAGTAATTATTAATGGATATTGTAATCAGAATCGGTTTAGGATATTAGTGGATTTCAAAAAAGATAAGATGTTAGAAAACCTAGTCCATGAGGTTATAACGTAGTGACTATGTAATGTTCTCAATGTTTGTATTGTAAGCTGCAGATTACAGTACCGACACAGGATTATTGTGTAGAGCTATGTGCTTCCTCGTGATACAATAAATTAAGAATATTTTAAGTAATCTATAAATTGATACTGATACTTGAATAAAGTACTATTACTGGAAATAAATGTGAAAATTTTAGTCAGAAATTTAAAACTTTAGAACTAGCCTATCAAACGACTACACTTGTAAGGTAGCTAGAGTCAGTGACTCGGTTACATTAATGTGAATTACCTGTATCATAGTAATTGCTATAAGCTTAGAGATATCAGTACGACTTATCATCCTCAGACGGATGGACAGTCGAAACAAGTGATTCAGGTAAATTTTGAAACTCATTGAGTTTCTATAAATAATGAAATGAAATGATAATAATAACCTGCAGTATATGATAAGCCCTCAAGAATATACTAAGAACTTATGTCATTGAATCCGAGGGGAGATGGGATAGATACATCCCACTAACAAAATTTGTATACATTAATAAGTGTCAAGCTAGCATATAAGTGGCACCCTATGAAACATTGTAAGGGAACAGATAACTATGGATTTTGTGATGAGACTTCCGAAGACACAGAATAGTCATGATGTAATATGGGTTATAGTTGATAGACTAACCAAGTCTGCTCACTTTTTGCCAGTCCGGATGGACTATAGCCTGGGAAGATTGGCCAGATTGTACATAAATGAGATTATAAAACTGCATGGAGTGTTAGTATTGATTGTATCGGACAGAGATCCTAGGTTCACTTCTAGATTCTGGGTAGTCTTCAAAGAGCCCTAGGAACTAGATTGAACTTCAGCACAGCATTCCACCCACAGGCAGATGGCCAGTCTGAAAGAATAATTCAAATATTGGAGGATATGCTACAGGCTTGTGTGATTGAGTTTGAAGGTAGTTGGGATACAAACTTGCCTTTGATTGAGTTTGCTTATAACAACAGCTACCAATCAAGCATTGGGATGCCTCCATATAAAGCTTTGTATGGCAGAAAGTGCAGAACTCCATTATGTTGGGATGAAGTAGGTGAAAGGAAGATGATTGGACTAGAAATTGTTCAGCAGACAGAGGAAAAGATCAGATTGAATAGAGATAGACTCAAGGCTGCATCAGACCGTCAGAAGTCCTATGTTGGTCTGAAGAGAAGAGATATTGAATATGCAGTGGGTGATAAGGTATTCCTCAAAGTTTCTCCTTGGAAGAGGATTATGAGATTTGGCAGAAAGGGGAAACTGAGTCCTCGTTTCATCGGACCATATGAGGTTCTGGAAAGAGTGGGTCCTTTGGCATATCGGTTAGCATTACCTCCGGAGTTAGCAAGGATACACAATGTCTTCCATATGTCCATGTTAAGGAGGTACAGATCAGACCCATCTCATGTACTATCAGTTGAAGAGATTGAGGTAAGTCTAGACCTCTCATATGAGGAAGAACCCATAGAAATTCTAGCTTATGAGGTGAAGCAGCTAAGGAACAAACAGATACACCTGGTTAAAGTGCTGTGGAACCATCATTCAGGCCAGGAAGCTACTTGGGAACGTGAAGAGGATATGAGGAGATAACACCCACAACTGTTCAGAGACTAATGCCAGGTAAAATTTCGAGACAAAATTTTTTTAAGGGCGGGAGAATTGTAACACCCCTAAGTTCGGTAGTGCGTTCTACTGTTCCAGTGACCAGTGTTGTCCGGACAGCTAGGATGCCTAGAACTACACTTCAATATGAGTAAGGAGAAATAAAATAATGAAATACAAGAAAAACAAAGGAAAAATAATAGCAAAGAAATATAACCAAGTTAAGCGAGCCGAGAACCCTAGCGATGGGTAACCGCACTGGAAAGTCGCGGCGTGGACCGTTGACCAGCCCTGGACCACGGGGAACCCTGAAAAATATTTTAGGACTTAGATAAATGTCTATTGAAGTATAAATGCCATTAAAAATATCAAAGAAAAATTAATTAATTAGTACAAAGAAAAGTGAGAAATCGAAAAACGGATAAAATCCAGTGTTACAGAAAAATTGAGAATGCAACCCAAATAGGGGCATTGTGGTCATTTGACACCCTGAGTTGTCTTTTGACCTAAATGTCCATTAAAAATAAATAATATTACACTTGGAAAATGTCATGAAAAATTAAATTAGTGGTACCTAATGTAAATAGAAAAAATGGGAAGCTTAATGTGGGAAAATGAAATCTTATATTAAACTAATATTTAATTTAAGCTTAGTGGTCCACTCACCCATCAAAGTGTACCACTAACTCATCATCTTGGGCAGAATACACATCTTCATCTTCAACCTTAGAACTAGTAGAAATTTGCTCCCAAAAAAACTCCATTGACGCATGGTTTGAAGCTCCATGCATGTGAGATTCAAGCTCCTTTCTTGGCACTTTCCTTTATTAAAGATTGTCCATACACCTTGGGCAGTAGATAGGCAACAAGAAGACCAAGTTTTAGAGAGATTTTGAAGAGTTTCCAAAGTGGTAAGTTTGTGTTTTTGGGCTATGGCTTCATTAAAGTTAGTAAGAATGTTATGGATACTTGAATTATGGAGAAATTTTTAAGGTTTGATGTTTAAAGGGAGAGGTGTATTTTTGGCAGCCATGGAAACTCCTTGAGGATAGTTTATTCTTGCTTGTAAATGGTAGATTAAAAGGTTGATTTAAATGTTTATGTGTGTAGGAATTAATTTGGCTGATGTATACTTAGTATATGTGAATGTGTACTTGAATTTGGAAGCTTGGAAATTAATGGACTGTAATGTATGAATCGGAAGCTTGGTTTGGTGAACCATAAAGATGTTATTTCATGTTTGGTTTATGGAATATTAATGTTGAATTGTGGTACTTATTATGGCAGCTTGTGTATATGTATGATGGTGTGAGGTTGAACATATAAATGAGCTAGGTTAGGTGATTGAATTGTTGTAATTTGAGCTTTAAAAATTCTGTACTAAATGGTGCATATTGAGGGTGATTGTAAGCTGCAAAAATGACAAACAATATGTTGTGAATTGTGTTTAGGTTATGGTACAAACCTGAATTGGCATGAATGTTTAGTTTGGTAAATGTTAAAAGTGTCCTTTGATGTGTAATGAATAAAATGCAATAGGGCAGTTTATGTTATGGGCCTAGAACCTTAAGTGTGTGGCTCCAATTAGTATGAGACCAATTGGAGGTGAAACTAGGCACAAAATGTGCCAACTTTCATGAAGGAAGCTTACCAAAATTCTGCTTGTAAGGTAACTTGAAAAGTGACCAAATCCGGATTAGTGCAATTGAGGCCTGAAGATTTACCATTTGGGCAGCAGTTAGTGTTTAGGCCATAACTCACTCAAAACAGGTCCAATTGACCTGAAATTTTGACCATGAATATTTAAGACCTATATCTACAAGTCTTATGAAGACACCAAAGCCCAGAAATGACCATAAGCAAGTCAAAAAACTTGCACAAGTTTGGGTCCAAAAACTGGCCAAACCAAAATTGACCTAAAATAACCTAAAGTGACCAATTTTGGTACATTCTGACCAGCAATAGTAAAATGACCATAACTTGGTCTAGTAAACTCAGAATGACCTGAAATTTTGCCCCACATGCAATAAGACATAGATCTACAAGTTTGTACTTTTGACCAAAACCTGAAAACTGAGGGAACTAGGTCGTCCGGCTAGGTCAAATTGGTATACCAAAATCTGACAAATTGCAATAAAATGCAATATACATGGAAATGAATTTGGTAACATGTACCAATACTAAAAGGCTACAAATGTGACATATTGGTAACATTAAAAACTAATTCACCTAGAATGCATCGAGGATCAACATTTTAGGTTGACTAAGGAAATAATAGAATTCAATGAATTAATTATTAAGCATTATCGTTAAAGACCATTTAAATGAGTACTGAAACACTTCAAATTATGTTTCCCAGTTAGCAAAGACTCAGGGAAGGGGAAGGAAACACTGAGTCAGAGCCAAGAGACAATTATCAGAGTTTTGTGTACAACTAGTTTTTAACTGATTTTGTTTTGAATATTTCATATGATTAAATGACATATTTTTCTTATGTATTATGTTTAACAAGCATTGGATTTAATTCAATGATTATTGAAATTGTTATAGTATGTATGAATTTAGCTTTGTGAAATGGTATTTCCATAAGTATTAAGCATTGTTATGGAATGAATAAATTATGTTTTGGAAAATTGTGATAGAACATGTTTTGAATTGTGATGGTAATTTTCATGGAAAAATGCAAATTTATGATTTGAATTGTGATGAGCATAAAAAATTATTGGATATTGGAATTGAATTTGAATCGAATTATATTGTGATTTATGCTCACTAAAGGATTGTGATATTGTTTTATATCTCACTATAGATGCTTGACTAGGTTATTACCTGTCTCTCTCATTTGTTGAGAAGACAATGGAGTTAGTTGTGTTTTGATTACCATGGAGCATGTACAGGCTTAGATTTTCCTCTGATTTGAGGTTAGATCTAAGTCTTTTATCGTTATGGCCCTTGCGGAAGATCTTAGCTTTGTATGTTGTCGCAGGTAAGAAGAGCATAGAGCAGTGAGTAAGTTTCTTTGAAGACACATTCAGGTCAGGTCCAGGTATATCATAGGTATACCCATGTACATAGGTTTTGATGTATGCATGTAATAATATGTATGCAAATTATTTGAGCAGTTGTATAAAAACTCTTGTAAAATATTTTGGTATGTAATTAAATGTAAACTATTGTAAATGTGAATTTGAGATTTCATTTATCTGAATAGTTTTGTAATATTAATTTTGAGTCTTGTAATCAATGAAATGTTTCTTTTATGAGGACATTGATTTGATTATTGAGATTTGAATTATGGGTTCAAATGTAGTTATTGAAGTTGTATTCGAGAAAGCATATTGGGAGTGTGTTCTTTGCAGGTTTTGAAGAACTGTTTTCTTAAAATACAGCTAGCACTTTGCCGAAATTTCGAAAAAAATTTTATAACACCAGATTTTAATCAATGATTTAAATTTCATGAAAATCGTTTTAAAATCCCTTGTAGTATATTTAATGGATTATCTGTAGGCGAAGTATAGTAATTCATTAGTGTAGCAAGGTGTTTTGCGGTCGCCTGGACGAACCCTCACAAAAGTGGAAAAGTGAGGAGTCACCACTTTAATTTTGAGGGAAATTAAAGAAAACCATTTGTGAAAGCAAGTTAAAATGAAACCACTTCAAAAACAGAGATTCTAGGTTCGGGGTCCATGAACGGGTGGGGAAGGTGTTAGGCACCCCACCTCGTCCCTCAACGAGGGTAAGCAGATTTAACTTCACGTTCTTCATAGTTAGGAGGGCTTAAAGGGGAATGTTAATCCTTTTGACCGAAAGGAATGTTTGATTTTTCACTAATCCGGATTACCCAGATACATAAGTAAATGAGACAACCTTAGTGAATTGTTGTTGCGTATTAATTTTATTTCAGGGGGATCATCTTACGTATTTGTTAAAATTTGACTTGGAAGTCGGATAAGAACTCTCCTCCGATCTCCTATAAATATTTGTTAAAAATTTTGGGTTGAGAATCGGATAAGAACTCTCCTCCGATCTCTTTAAAATTTTGGCTTGAGGATCGGATAAGAACTCTCCTCCGACCTCCTTATAAATATTAAAATTTTAAGTTTGAGGATCGGATAAGAACTCTCTTCTGATCTCTATTAAATATTAAAATTTTAAGTTTGAGGATCGGATAAGAACTCTCTTTCGATCTCTATTAAATATTAAAATTTTAAGTTTGAGGATCGGATAAGAACCCTCTTCCGACCTCTATTAAATATTTATTAAAATTCTGGGCGAGGATCGGATAAGAACTCTCCTCCGACCTCTATTAAATATTTAAATGGGGACCGGATAAGGACTTTTCCGATCTCTCAAGGTTTAATTACAGCTACGTATCATAAGAACCTGAAACTAAGAGTTTCGGCATTCAAAGATGCTAAGGGTCGGAATGAGGCTTCTTCTAACTGGTTGGTACCTTGTGACCAGACAAAGGATGCCAGACTAAATTTTACCGATCTCCTATGTAATTACCTCACCACTACCTTTTTGTACATAATCCGTCCTGTTTATTTACTTGAAATTTAGTTTCATTCTGCTGGATCACCTTCTCGGTTAGCCTAGTGATACAACTCTATTATTTTCTTGACGTATTACTCAGGCTTTCTATTTCAAAGAAGCACTTAAGACACGACTACCTACATTTTACCGAACTACTTATACGCTACTTGAGATGAGGACTTTCGCATTTAGAAGTAGCAAAGCTTAACAAAAGAATGAACTAATTGACAAAGAAAGTAAACTTCGGGAATAACCTTCATTACACCATAGAAACTTGGCGAAGATTACGAACATAAAAGTAAAGGAAATGCATAAAATAAAAAGAGCTTTTAGTGAAACAGAGATATAAACACTCACCTGTGAGGAACCGAATCTACTAAACTAATCGCAGAATGTAATAGGGGCACAAGCTGTTTAGCTTGAAGGCTAAAGCTCTCCTAGAAATGAAAAATGCTTCGCTAAACGGCAGTCAAGTTTATACAAGCAAGTTGAGCTTGGGGAATAAGAATGGAAACAAAGATGACAAAGAACTAAAAATAAGGGTGTCACAGGATAATGAAAGAACTGAAAATGGAGAGTTCCAGTATTTCAAGAATCCCTTTCGTAAGAAAACACTTCGGAAAACTGGTTTCAAAAGTTTTTCCTTATCAAAAACTTAAAAACAGCAGAGTAACGAACTGAATTAAATTTCAGAGTTCTTCCACTATAGTAACTATTTCTCCTTTTTTGCCTTTTTTTTTTTGAACAGCTTTCATGCAGGTATTTATAGGAACCGGGTGCTCCCCATGAAGGGTCAGGATCTATTTTAAGGGAGATGGAGGGTCAGGATTTCGAAGGACATGATCTGAGGTTCAGGAATTAAAGAGGATCAGAACGGACGGCTGAGATCCCCTTCAGAATATTTGTCATTTTCTTCTTCTAATCTGATGGTCCTAAATTCTCTTGTCCGGGGCGATCCGAGGGCTGGGAGTGAAAGGCGCTGATCTTGTCGTTTTCTTCTTCGATCCGAGGGATCCAAGCTCGTCCTTACAAGTAAGATCAACGGTGGAGATTAGGATGTACAGCGCTATCCTGACGTACGCATGTCAGAAATGCGGGCGATTCTGGGGCATGCGGTTGAGATTTCTCCTGCAACGCTTTAACTACCTCGGCTCTGATTATGACGACAGTGGTAGGTGCCTTATTCTCTTTGTTTTATGCTCTCTCTTCCTTTCCGATCTTCTTAACATGATCCTTCTCCGATCTTTTATACCGACCTCCCTTCTTCCAATCTGTATCGTTCCGGTCCTCCCCTTAATCAGGTCCGGTCTGGGCAAAGCATTAATTTCCCTCGATTCCCAAAATGTCCGCTTTATTTTCTGCTTAGCAATAAATGCTTGATCTCCCCCTATATATACCCCTGACCAAAAAATTTCTCCATTCGATTTTCCTCTTTTCCTCCTTACTTTCCTGCTCTAGTTGTTCCGGCAGTTGTTCCGGCCATGATTGTGGTTTTTGATCTTTTTCCGATGGACCTTTTTATTCTCGATCAAAATTTATGATCCCTGATCGAAGAATCGTAATGACCTCATCGATGATGGTGAGAGAATCGACTAATTAACCGACTGGTCGCGGACCTTGATCGTGCCGATCTCGAATCATTCGACCGATCCAAATGGCGAACTGATTTCTAGCGAAGATCGCTAATATTCCCTTAACACCGATCGCCTTGGCGTTCATCCGCTCCTCCCGCACCGGGTGTTCTCGACAATGCCTGGCTTTCGAGTGGTAACATTGATGACGCACGCCTCTTATCTTCATGGGAGTCATAATCACCCCTCTCGAAATGCACTCTATCTGATGTCAACAGCTGGTCTCCACATCTTTTGACTTAGCCACGAGACTAGGCTTTGACATAGGCCTTTAGATGGGATGTTCCACCGGTCTCTAGAGATTGCCCAAATGATGTATTTTATTTTCAATGTAATTTGATCTCACCAAAATGATGTAGTCCAATTTTAATGCAATCCGATCTCTAGAGATCGCCCAAATGATGTAATCCGATCTTTTGTAAATAAAGATTTTATTTTGTCAATTATCATCTTATTATTATTGCATTAATTATTTTCCAATCTTTGAAGTATTTACCCAATCTGACCTTTAATTTAAATGACCCTAAACCGATCCGCAATTCAAAAGATTTATCTTAATCTGCCGATCTCTAGTTAGCCGATCTCTTTTATGGAATCTTGGGAATATTCGCGAGACGTGTCAGAACAGCTGGTGAGTCCCGCTATCCGATGCATTACCTGGAACCTCACAAGCATTAAATGCTCGGATGAGTATAAATAGGGGTGGGGTTAGCCAGTTACTCTCTTATGTCATTTTCAGTCTCTTGCGAACAACTTCAAAATTCTCTCATTTTCTCAAATTCTTCCGACACCGATTAGACTCCGGTAAGGGCTTTAATCTTTCTTTTAGTTTAAATTTTCTGTTTCCTTTGAAAATGAGCGGTGCCGAAGGTTAGAGAGCAGTAAGCCCCCCTTCCATTCAGTTCTCGTGGTCGTCCGATGATGTAGAGGTGGTCGGACCAAGCACGCAGGCTGAACTTCCTAGGATCTCCGCTCCAGCTCAGGGACAACCAGCACCATCAAGGCATGTGCCTTCTTCGGGGAGGGAAAATCTTCCCATGGACGAGCTACCGTCAATCTTGCAAGAAACCGACCTTCAGTCATTCAACCAGGAGTATAACATCCGGCCTGATTCCTACGAATTGATTAAGTGTCACGGCGATCTTCGTGCCGATCACTTATTCGAGGAGAATGATATGATTATGGTCTACGAAGAACAATTAAAGGCCGGTCTGCGGTTCCCTTTGGACGACTTCTTCAAAGAAGTTTTGAAATATCACCAAGTGTGCATCGCTCAAGTTCACCCAAACTCGTGGCGGATCTTGGTAGCTTTCCGAGGCCTATGCCGAGCTAAAGGGCTTCGACCCACGGCTAAGGTGTTCGCTGAACTGCATCGGCTAACTCGTCACAAGGATGACGAGTATTGGTTCTTCCAGGCGAAACCCCATTGTGGGCTTTTTACCGATCTACCTTCCTTCCTGAAGAATTGGAAGAACCGCTTCTTTATCCTGAGGAGCAAAATTCCGAACAGCTTTGAGGGCTTCCCCCGCAGCTGGCTGCATCAGGGTCCTTTGCTTACGAAGCACATCGCCCTAAATAGGGAAGAGGGTGCAATGGTGATGGAGTTGAAGGAACAGGCATCCAGAGAGAAGTTCTCTTGTTTGGATGCCGTGACGGCCGAGCTACACCATTGGACTATGCAGCTGGTCACCGGTCAAGATCGCGGGCTTCAGCTCTCTGCTCTCAGCATCGGTATTTTCTATATCTCAGATCTTTGGACCTTAGTGATCTCACTGACCTCTTCTTTGTGCAGGTATGGCAAGCGGCGAAGCTTCTAAGGAAAGCCGGAAGTGGAAGAGAGAGATCTCTAGGAAGGTACAGAGATGAAGCACTCGAGCCGCTTCAAACACCGGGTCGAGCCCGGGAAATACAGAAGGCTCATCTCAACCTTCGGACCGGTGGTCGAGAAGTGGTCCGATCCTCCTCGCCGGAAGAGCCGCTCCACCTCCTCCGCTGTTCGAAGCAGAAGAGGGTCCTTCTCAACCTAACGTGAGAACCCTCTCCCCTGGTGCCCAAGTCTTAGTCCACTCACTGGAGAAGAATCGTAAGGGTCGAGAGAACCCTGGTTTCGCCAAGGTCTTGGCGTCCACTATCTGTCATCGAGAAGATCGGGATAGGCTATCTCCGGATAACCTTGATGATATCTTGACCCGATCCATAAGCCTGAATGTGGAGTGCCTGGTGAACTAGCACATCATACGGGAGAAGGCGCATCGCTTGGGTAAAGAGGTCGAGAGGATGGGTCATGAAGCAGGTTCCCTCCAATCTCAACTTTCATCCGCTCAGGGCTACATATCTCAAATTGAGGGGCGAATGAAGTTCTATGAGGACAAGCTGGCCGAGCAAGCTCATGTCCTGGCTGAGTGAGATCATGCTCTTGTAGAAGTGCAAGCGCTCCAGGTCGATGAAGCTGCTCACTTTGCTGAGGAGCTCAAAGCAAAAGAAGAAGAGATGGTGACCGGAGTGGCTGGCGCTTATGTGAATGCTCACAGAGATCTTCTGGCCAAGCTCAAAAAGCATTATCCTGAGGAGGACTTCTCTTGGATGGCCAACTTGGCTCCCGAGGATGAAGGTGAGGATAGCGACGAGGAGGCTGAGGGTGAGAGAGGAGATGGACAAAATGTAGATCATCACCCCCAGCCGAATGACTTGTACAAATTCTGAAATGAAATGAAATGAAATGCCTCTTTTGTTCGGTGAATGGTTGTGATCGGAAAATTTTTAAATTATTTAAACACTTGATTGTCTGAGTATATCGAAGCAACTGGAAGTGATTATTAACCTAAGTGTGAGAGATCGGAAAACACAATGAGCGTGAGATCGGTAGGGAACCAACGCTAAACGGGACTCGATTAAAATTGGAAATTTGACGAACCCACATAAGATCGAGATCATCATTACACTGGATTGGAATCTTAACTTGATTATTCCTAAACTTAAAATGAGAGATCGGCAATAAGACCGGTGACATAAAGATATAGTGTTGGTTCAATTTTGTTTGACAAGAGAGATCGGGAATGTACTTGACTGGTCAGGAAATTTGACAATTGGCTTGAGAGATCAGTGAGTGACTTGAAAGACCGGTAAGGCTTTAACTGATACGAGGACTTAGCATTGATTCAATTCTCTGTGAAGAGGGATCGAAAATGTGGTTAAATGGCAAGGAGAGGTCAGAAATGTAATTGGCTGGCAAAGGGAGACTTAATGCTGGGGGATCGGTTTCGAAGTTTATTGATTCTAGGAGTCGGCCAAAATATGGTGTCGACAATTAGGTGTACTGCAGGATCATGTGACATCTTACAGGGGAGTAGGGTGTTATATTCAAACAACTTTAAAAATTTAGATTTGAATCACATTCAAACAACTGTTAAAATTCAAATTTGAATCACATTCAAACAACTTTAAAATTTCAGATTTGAATCTCATTCAAACAACTTTTAAAATTCAGATTTGAATCACATTCAAAAAACTTTAAAAATTCAGATTTGAATCACATTCAAACAATTTTTAAAATTCAGATTTGAATCAAAATTTAATTGTGTGATTTAAAACTCTAATTAAATAATTTAATTAGACATAAAATGGACATAATTATGAGCATTAGATCATACAACAATTGCACAAATATTGCTCAAAACCATACGCACCATAAAGGATGAACAAACCTTGCGCACACAATGGTGTTCATCACTAAGCTGCCACCTTTCTTTGCAACCAGCAATGGATCTATCATCTTATGATCATACCACATAATTAAATATAATCAACAATCTAAATGGAAAATATAGTGGCTCTGATACCAACTGAATAAGCGGAAGCATGAAAAACATAAGTTTATATCATTGAATTCAAAAATTTTTTACCTAGGGTCACATGCATCATGCAAGATTTATTTTTATCTATTTGATTTCATTGATAAGCAGCATATTAAAATTCTTTTAATATGTTTTTGGATCTACATTTTCTATTTAAGATTTTTGAATTAATCAGATTAATTTTAAGAACCCAAGATTAGATTAAGAATAAGTGCACTAACCTCTTGATGCACTGCAGTGTGTTTAGCACCTTTGGGATGTGTCTTTAGGACACCAGATGTTGTCCCTCTAGCTTGTCCACACCAGGATCACCTATGGCAAACCTTGAACAGCTTCTAAAGCTTTTTCTATGAATTAGAAAATTAAGTTTTGCCTTTTGAAAGATTACAGATGTAAACAGGACACTAAAAACAATTTCTAGTATTTTTAATTCAAGAGATTGTTTGTTAATCTCTTTAAAATGATGAGAGATAAAGAAGAAGAGAAGGGAGAGGAGCCAAGGGTGGTGGTACCTTTTGAGAATGAGCAGATTGTATGTTTGTTCTTTCATCCTTACACTTATATAGCTAGGTCACCATTTAAAACCCTTACCACATGTCACCTTCTGATTGGCTCTAGGTTTAATTGACCCAATCACATTGTGCCAAGTGTCAAACCTATATTTAATCTTGACTTTGATCATCTTACATGATTAAAAGACATTTGGCAAGCTTATATGTAGTGCCATGTGTCACCATCTCATGGTGCCACATGTCACCTTGTGAAATGATCAAAATACCCCTGTGTCTTAATTTTGAGTTCTCAAATCAAAATAATTATTTCTCTTCTTCTAATCAATTTATATCAAATATAAATTAATTAATTAATATCTATTAATTAATTTCTCATTAATTAAATTCATATTTAAACACTTTAAATATAAATTTAACTTATACTATACGTCCAATAACCTAGATTTGGTTTCAAGCCATGCTATGGACTTTGCAATCTAATTGCAAACTAAACCTATTTAATTAATCAATTAAACTCTTTAATTAATTAATTAAATTATATTTAATTTAGTGATTACTTGTGTCTGTGTGTGACTTACTAGGCTCATCACTAATTGGCAATGAGACATGATATCAACTCTTAATATCATCAGAACTCTTTCTTACCATAAATGATTTCTCTAAATCTTTTTATGCACCTCATAGGCCATGGTTAACACTTAGTACAGCATGCCATGGCCACCCAATCAGTAATAAGGTTTACCTTAAATGAACTTATAATCATATGTTACCATACGCTAGAATCTCTCTGTTACAAAATCCCAATTCGAGCTGGAGTCATGGTTTATGTCAAACCCCATTAGCTATGAATATTATGTTCTCTTTTGATTCCAGTTCTTGATTAAAAAGATTTTCTCATTAGAAACTCTTTTCTGATTAAATCTATCTGTCCTGGCCAAGAACTTGAAACATCAAGAATAATTAAATGAACATAGGATTTTATCTCTATTTACTTAGGGTAACAGACTCCATCTTGATCAACACCTACCTCCATATATAACTAGTAGGAGCTAACACATGCCCATATTCCCATACACAGTACAAATATGAAAGCAGTATCAAACTCAAACCACTTATATACAAGATAACTGTGCTATCTCAGGTCTAAAGATTATATGCATTAATATGATTTATGACAATACATTAATAAGAGTAAACTCTATGTGCTTGTCATAAATGTCATTGGTTCGGCCTACTTATCATGTATAAGTTCCTATCATGTTTGTTATATGGCATGAGACTCACCATTCCATCTTATTTATATCTCATATAAATAACTTGGGAACAAACATGAACACAATCTTACTGGATAAGTCATGTCCTTATTATGAAGTATCCTTGATTGTGAACCTATTTATGATACTTTGTGCTAGAAATACTGTGTCTCATATTCTTAACAACTTAAGAATAGAATTTCTAACAAAATATCAATGGACCTTTTCTATTACACATAAATATATTATGTAAATGGAAAAGTGAAAATGCCTTTTATTAATAAAAGATGTATAAGATACATACTAAATGATATGCTCTAGGGCATACTACTAAGATACACGACCCGTGTAATTTTTTGATTCTCAATTTTTTCCCTTATAAAAAATTTTTCTCACCACAATGCATAAAATGGATGTAAAGGTTAGCAATAGAGCTACTTCCTTGGTTTTGTTCAATTTTCTCTTGTGTGGTTTTGACTTGATGATTCCTCTCCTCTCTTGCTTCCATCTTCTTGCTTTTTCAGAAGGTCCTACAAAGTGAGACACTAATGAATATGAAACAAAAATCAAAATAAGAAAGGGAAAGAAGAAAAGTTCAGAAAAATTTTGGGTTGCCTCCCAAAGAGTGCTTGTTTATAGTCTTTAGCTGGACTTTGCTTTCATCTTTCATGGAGGGTTTTCGAAGGTGCAATTGACCCCCTTCTCTATAAGTTCTCCTTGAAAGTAAGGCTTTAGCCTCTACTCATTGACTTTAAATGCTCCTGAGGTTTCACTCCACACTTCTACTGCTCCATGCGAGAAGACTTGAGTGACCTTAAAAGGTTCAGACCATCTTGATTTTAGCTTTCGTGGAAAGAGTTTCAATCTAGAGATGAATAATAGGACAAGGTCTCCTTCTTTTATTTCTTTCCTTACTATGTGCCTGTCATTCCATCTTTTAGTTTTATCTTTGAAGATTTTGGCATTTTCGTACGCATCCTGTCGGATTTCTTCCAAGTCATTCAGTTGTAGGAGCCTTTTTTCACTAGCAGCTTTGAGGTTAAAGTTTTGGATCTGAATTGCCTAGTAAGCTTTATGCTGAAGTTCGATAGGGAGATGGCATGATTTTCCATAAATCAGTCAGAAGCATGTTGTGCCAATTGGGATTTTATATGCAATGCGGTATGCCCACAGTGCATCATCTAACTTCATGCACCAGTCCTTCCTGGATCGGTTTACAGTTTTTTTTAGAATCTGCTTTAGTTCCCTATTTGAGATTTCTACTTAGTCGTTGGTTTGAGGATGATAAGGTGTGGCCACCTTATGAGTCACTTCATACATTTTTAATAGTATTTCAAATTATTGGTTGCAGAAGTAACTTCCTCCATCGCTGATATTGCTCGTGGTGTGCCAAATCTTGAGAAGATATTCTTCTTAAGGAACCTTGTGATCACTCTAGCATCATTGGTTGGTGTGGCTATTGCTTCTACCCATTTTGACACATAATCAATACCAACCAGGATATACTTGTTTCCATGAGAAGAGGGGAATGGACCCATAAAGTCTATCCCCCATACATCAAACAATTCTACCTCAAGTATGCCGTGAAGGAGCATCTCATTCCTTCTTGAAATATTTCCCATTCTTTGGCATTGATCACAAGCTAACACAAAGGATCTCACATCCTTGAACAAATGTGGCTAGTAAAACCCTGTTTGCAAGATCTTGGCTGATGTTTTTGAGGTGCCAAAGTGTCCTCCATATAGTGATGAATGGTAGTGCTAGAGGATGCTCTCCATATCCTCCTCTGGTATGCATCTTCTTATTAGTCCATCATTGCATCTCTTATATAGCAAAGGTTCCTCCCATGTGTAGTATCTCACATCATGTAGGAATTTCTTCCTTTACTGATAAGTCATATTTGAAGGTAATACCCTGCATATAAGAAAATTAACAAAGTCAGTATACTATAGAGCTTGGGAGAATGCTAGTAATTGCTCATCAGGAAATGAATCATCTATTGGAAAATCCTCGAAGTCCCCTGTGTACTCTAATTTTAGGCTGGAAAGATAGTCAGCCACTACATTTTCGGATCCCTTGTTGTCCTTGATTTCAAGGTTAAATTATTGTGGGAGTAAAATCCATCGAATGAGCCTTAGTTTTGCTTCTTTCTTGTTCACAAGGTACCAGATGGCAGCATGATCTGTGAATACAATGACTTTTGACCTAATTAAGTATGATCTGAATTTTTCCATTGCAAAAACCACTGCTAGGAATTCCTTCTCTGTGGTGGCATAATTGATTTGCGCGTCATCGAGTGTCTTGCTAGCATAATAAATAGCATGGAGCTTTTTATCTTTTCTTTACCCGAGCACTGCTCCAACTGCAAAGTCACTTGCATCACACATCACCTCAAATGGTAGCTCCCAATCTGGTGGCTGCATTATTAGTGCTAAGATCAGGGCTTCTTTGATCCTGTTAAAAGAGATAAGGCAATTTTCATCAGGGAACATCTTGACTTAACAGGTTGGTAAGTGGCTTAGCTATTTTGGAAAAATCTTTAATGAATCTTCTATAGAACCCTGCATGTCCCAAAAAGCTTCGCACTCCCTTGACTGATGTTGGTGGTGGCATGTTTTCAATGATCTCAATTTTTTCCTTATCAACCTCAATTCCTCTTTCTGATATCAAATGTTCCATAAATATACCTTCCCTTACCATGAAGTGGCATTTTTTCCAATTTAGGACCAGGTTGAGTCTTCACATCTTTGCAACACCTTAGATAAAATTAGCTAGGCAATCATCAAAAGTAGTTCCATAGATAGAAAAATCATCCATAAAACTTCCATGATATTTTCAATATAATCAGAAAAATAGCCATCATGCATCTTTGGAAAGTGGCAGGGGCATTACAAAGACCAAAAGGCATTCTCCTATATGCAAAGGTTCCATAAAGGCAAGTGAATGTGGTCTTTTCTTGGTCTTCATGGTGAATAGGAATTTGAAAGAATCCCAAGTACCCATCTAGATAACAGAAGTAAAAGTGTTTCGTTAACTTCTCTAACATTTGATCAATAAAAGGGAGAGGAAAATGGTCTTTTCTGGTGGCACTGTTCAATTTCCTATAATCTATGCATATTCGCTAACCAGTGACTACCCTAGTAGGATCAGTTCATTGTTTGCATTTTTGATAACAATTATCCCACTCTTTTTAGGAACTATATGTACTGGACTAACCCATTTACTATCAGAAATTGGGTATATGGTACCTGCATCTAATAGTTTCAAAATTTCTTTCTTGACTACTTTTTTCATGTTTGGGTTAAGTCTTCTTTGGTGCTCGATAGTGGGTTTACTATTTTCTTCCATAGGTATCCTATCCATGCAAATCGAGGGGTTAATCCCTTTTAGGTCTTCTATTTTATACCCTATGGCCTTGTTATGGGTCCTAAGTTCTCTTAGCAATTTTTCCTCTTTTATCTTAGATAGGCTAGCATTGATTATAACAGGATATTTAGAGTCTAAGTCCAAAAATGCATACCTTATTGAAAAGGGGAGAGGTTTAAGCTCTACATATTCAGTGGTGCTCTCTGGTTTGCTTTTGATTTATTCCTTCTTCAACTTATCCATCTCGGAAGCTTGAGCTAAGAGTAGGGGTGGATGAGCTGCTAACTATTGTGCACAGGCTACTATTTCTGTGTTTTCATTATTCGCTGTGTGGTTGTGCATAATGCATGCTTCAAGAGCATCTTTAGGATGTATCTTATGAAATTCCTCTTTAACTTATTTATCAATTATGTCAACCTTAAAGCATTCGTGAGGTTCGAATTTATGTTTCATTGTGTCGAACAAGTTGAATTATAGTTCTTCTTCTCCTACCTTTAGGGTTAGTCGCCCATTTTTGATGTCTATGATTGCTCCAGCAGTTGCTAAGAATGGTCTTCCCAAGTTGATAGGGATCTAAACATCTTCTTCCATCTCAAGGACAACAAAGTCTACTAGAATGAAGAATTTGCCCACTTTGATAGGAATGTTCTCAAGTATGCCCACAGGATATTTAACAGATCGATCAGCCAATTGCAGTGAAATTGTTATGGGCTTCAGTTCTCCGATCTCTTGAAGGAGTAGAAGCATGAAAAACATAAGTTTACATCATTGAATTCAAAATTTTTCTTCTAAGGTGTCATGCATCATGCAAGATTCATTGTTTATCTACTTGATTTCAATGTTAACCAACATATTAAAACTCTTTTAATATGTTTTTTTATCTACATTTGCCATTTAAGATTTTATAATTAACAGATTAATTCATTAGAACCCAAGATTAGATCAAGAACAAGTGCACTAACCTTTTGATGCATTGCAGTTGTGTTTGGCACCTTTGAGATGCGCCTAGGACACCAGATGTTGTCCCTTTAGCTTGTCCACACCAAGATCACCAATGGCAGCCCCTTGAATAGCTTCTCAAGCCTTTCTAATCTATTAGAAATTCAAGTTTTGCTTTTAGAGAGATTACAGATGTATACAGGACACTAGAAACGATTTCTAGCAATTTTAATTCAAGAGAATGTTGGCAATTGTCTTTGAATTGATGAGAGATGAAGAAGAAGAGAGGAAGAGCACTCCAAGGGTGGCGGCACCTATGAAGAACAGCAGCTTATGATTTTACACTTTCATAACAACACATTATATAGCTAGGTCACCACTTAAAACCCTTGCCACATGTCACCTTCTGATTGGCTCTTAGTTTAATTTACCCAATCACATTGTGCCAAGTGTCAAACTTAGATTTAATCTTGACTTTGATCATCTTACATGATTAAAAGACAATTGGCAAGCTTATGTGTAGCACCATGTGTCACCATCTCATGGTGCCACATGTCACCCTATGAAATGACCAAAATACTCCTGTGTCTTAATTTTGAATTCTCAACCGAAAATAATTATTTCTCTTCTTCTAATCAATTTATCTCAAATATAAATTAATTAATTAATCTCTATTAATTAATTTCTCATAATTAAACTCATATTTAAACACTTTAAATATAAATTTAACTTATACTATACGTCCAATAACCTAGATTTGGTTTCAAGCCATGCTAGGGACTTTGCAATCTAATTGCAAACTAAACCTATTTAATTAATCAATTAAACTCTTTAATTAATTAATTAAATCACATTTAACTTGGTGATTACTTGTGTATGTATGTGACTCACTAAGCTCATCACTAATTAGCAATGAGATATTATATTAACACTTAAAATTATCAGAACTTTTTCTTACCATAAATGATTTCTCTAAATCATTTTATACACCTCATAGATCATGGTTAACACCTAGCATAGCATGCCATAGCCACCCAATTAGTAATAAGGAATACCTTAAATGAACCTTTAATCATATGTTACTATACACTAGAATCTCTCTATTACAAAATTCCAATTCGAGCTGGAGTTATGATTTATGTTAAACCCCATTTGCTATGAATATTATGTTCTTTTTTAATTCTAGTTTTTGATTAAAAAGATTTTCTCATCAGAAACTCTTTTCTGATTAAATCTATCTGTCCTGGCCAAGAACTTGAAACATCAAGAACAATTAAATAAACATAAGATTTTATCCCTATTTACTTAGGGTAACAGATTCCATCCTGATCAACACCTGCCTTCATATATAACTAGTAGAAGCCAACATATGCCTATATACCCATACACAGTACATGTAACACCTCTCACCCTACTACAAAGTTAGCTGAGTGAATCAGGTTACATTCTATGCTGACCACCATATTTTGTCTTACTTTATTATTTTAATAATTTGATCTCGTTATATTTTAATATCAATTATTTTTCCAGAGAGAAACCAGTGGAGTTTCCCCTATTTTATTATCACTTGACATATTTCACTAATCACCTGCTTGAAATGTTCAATAATATTTTGCAATAAAAATATCACCTATGCTCATCATATTCATCTCACATTCAATTCTTGTAATTCACATACTCATTTATTCATTACAATATTTATATGAATTCATAACTCAAAGGTCCGCTAGGCGAATCCCACATCGGCAAAGCATAGAGATGGTATTGGGTTCAAAAAGTAATGATATATAAAATGAGGAAACTAATCACTGGAAGCGCCTTTTGGTGGAATGGCCTGGAGAGTTGGAGGAACTCCAGGGTTAAGCGTGCTCACTTGAGAGAAATCCTAGGATGGGTGACCTCCTGGGAAGTTCTCCATTCCACCTATGGGACAAAACTGTGTGGCTTATGGCCAAAGTGGACAATTCCTCTAGTAGTTGGAGCCCGATTATTACAATTGGTATCAGAGCCACTCGTGTGTCTTCTTGGGCGATAGTGGGGCAAACCTCAGCGAGGACGCTGAGTCTCGAAAGGGGGGGAGAAAGGTCCCTTAAGCAAATCCTATATCGGCAAAGCACGGAAATGGTCTTGGGTTCAAGAAGTAATGATATATAAAATGGAGGAACTAATCACCAAATGCGCCTTTTGGTGGAATGGCCTGGAGAGTTGGAAGAACTCCAGGGTTAAGCGTGCTCACTTGAGAGAAATCCTAGGATGGGTGACCTCTTGGGAAGTTCTGCATTCCACCTATGGGACAAAATCGTGAGGCTTATGGCCAAAGCGGATAATTCCTCTAGTGGTTGGAGCCCGATTGTTACAGTACAAGTATGAAAGCAATATCAAACTCAAACCACCTATATACAAGATAATTGTGCTATCTCAGGTCTAAAGATTATATACACTAATATGATTTATGATAATACATTGACAAGAATAAACTCCATGTGCTTGTCATAAATGTCACTGGTTCGGCCTACTTATCATCTATAAGTGCCTATCATATTTGTTATATGGCATGAGACTCTCCATTCCATCTTATTTATATCTCATATAAATACATTGGGAACAAACATTAATACAATCTTTCTGAATAAGTCATGTCCTTATTGTGAAGTATCCTCGATTGTGAACCAATTTATGATACTTTGTGTTTGAAATACTGTCACTCATATTCTTAACAGCTTAAGAATAGAATTTCTAACAAAATATCAATGGACCTTTTCTATTACACAAAAATATATTATGTAAACAGAAAAGTGAAAATGCCTTATATTAGTAAAACATATATAAGATACATACTAAATGATATGCTCTAAGGCATACTACTAACAATCTCCCACTAGCCCTAGACCATTCATTACAATATCTTAGACCCATCTTCTCAATATGTCGGTCTAGCTAAGTTTGTGACATAAGCTTAGTGAATGGATCTGCTGGATTTTCAGCTGATGCTATTTTCTGCATGGCTACATCGCCTCGCCCAACTATTTCTCTGATAATGTGGTAGCGCCTTTCTATGTGTTTAGATTTCTGATGAGACCAGGGTTCCTTAGCCTGTATGACCGCTCTATTGTTGTCACAGTGAAGTGGAACTGCTGACTCAATGGAAGGAACTACTGCAAGTTCTATCATGAACTTCTTTATTCAAATAGCTTCCTTTGCAAAGATCTCGATGCAAAGAATATACTCAAATTTCTGAGTGGAATCTGCAGTTGTGCTTCTTTTGGAACTCTTCCAACTAATTGCACCTCCATTACAAATGAACACATATCCAGAGGTAGACATTCTATCATTGATATCTAATTGGAAATTAGAATCAGTATAACCATCCAATTGCAAGTCACCACCTCCATATATCAAGAATAAATCCTTAGTTCTTCTCAAGTACTTAAGGATATTCTTGACAGCTATCCAGTGTTCCAAACCTGGATTGGATTGATACCTGCTAGTCAAACTAATAGCATATGTGATATCCGGACTAGTACACAACATTGCATACATCAAACTTTCAATAGCCGAAGCATATGGAATTCTGGCCATTTTATCTCTTTCTTTTGGTGTCTTTGGAGACATCTCTTTAGAAAGGTGGGTACTATGTCTCACTGGTAACAATCCTCTCTTGGCATGAAGCATGTTAAACCTCTTTAACACGTTTTCCAAGTATAGACTTTGAAATAAACTAATTATTCTTTTCGCTCTATCTGTAACGATCGGGCTCTAACCACTAGAGGAATTGTCGGTTTTGGCCATAAGACTCATGATTCTGTCCCATAGGTGGAACGAAGAACTTCTCAGGAGGTCACCCATCCTAGAAATTCTCTCAAGCGAGCACGCTTAACCTTGGAATTCTTCCAACTCTCCAAGCCATTCCACACTAAAACATGTCACACCTTATCCCTTGTAAGGCATGGCATGTTCCCGTAGCATACATAACGAATCACTGAATTACACCTATCGATAACCCATTAGTTATGCTACAAGGTATTTTAAACAAATTATATCTTTTGATCTGGACTCCCCACCTGGGTGTCTATCACATGAGCTAGATAAGCTTCACATCCCTTTCTAATAATCTTTCTAGCAAGTGCAACTGAAATGATGTTGGATGGCAATAACTGCCTATCCCCGTGTATCACTACGTCTACATGCTAGGGAAGACCAAAAGTGACTATCTTCAGTCTACAGTCGATCATGGCATGATGCCTGGCTAACCAATCCATGCCCAAGATGATATCATAATCTTGGAAGGGCATGTCAATTAAGTCTAACATGAATGTATGTCCTTGGATCACCAAAGGACAATCCTTATACAATTTGTTGACCCTAACCTCTTGTCCTAAAGGACTAGTCACTAGCACATCATAATCGAATTTCACACAAGGAATAGCAGTAGAGCATGCAATACTGGCACTAGCATAAGAATGTATAGAATCAGGGTCAAACAACACATATACATCTCTATCAAAATTGGAGAAAGTACCAGCCACAACATCTAATGTCTTAACTTCATCCCTCTGGCACATGGTGTACACCCCGACTAGTGCATCACTCTGCTCTGGTTGGCTCACTGTGCCCTAGCTGCCAAAAGTGTTACCTCTACCCCTACCTCTACTAGTTATCTGTTGTCCTCTAGAAGCAGAACCTTGAACAGATCGCTCAGTGGTAGTAGTCAGCCCAGATCTGTGGGCACTAGTGCAATCTCTAGCAAAATACCCACTTCCACCATAGTTGTAATAGGCTCCTATGGCCTTATAACATATTCCTCCATGAGTCCTGCCATAAGTCTCATAAGCACGGGTAGGAAAGGAACCCCTAGATGTCTGCTATCCGGATCTAGGTGGTCTCTGTCCTGATAATCTTCCCCTACTAGATCCTCTGTTACTTGGTCCCCCAAAGCTTTTCCTCTTACCCGAATTGTTACTTGGACTCGACTGTAGGCTTATCGCTTCTTCTCTTTTTCAGTGGTTACCTTCTCAGATGCCCCTTCCAGTTCTATCCTTTCCAATTCAAGGGCCTATGATATCAACGCAGAGAAGTTGTCATGTCAAAACCTAACCACTTGCAATCTTAAACTAGGCCTCAAACTGTTTGCATCTGTCTCTACTGGTAGTAAGTAGGATTCCAGCATAGTGGCTGAGGAGAGAAAAGTCTCTCTCATACTTGGCTACAGTCTTGTTCCCTTGCTTCAAACTGAGAAACTCTTGTAGCTTCATATCCAAATAGGTATCAGGAACATAGTTATATCTAAACTCCCTTAGAAAGTCATCCCATGTCAGCACTGGCGGCTCAGCCAAACTGTGGAGAATGGTCTTCCACCACTCATATGCATCTCCATGCAGTAGGGAAATTGAATATTCAAACTTCAACTCATCTATGCAGTGTAATTTCTTGAAGACCCTCTCCATCCATTCTAACCATTGGTCAGCTTTCAATGGGTCCACTATACCCTTGAACTCTGTTGCCCCATACTTCACTAACTTGTCATATTGTCTGGCTGGGGATGGTGGTTGCACTGGAGGTGCTTGCACAAGAGCTTGGACTGGTATATTGCCAGCCATTTGCTGAAATAATGTAGCCATCTGCTGAGCGAACTGAGTAGGAAACTGCATGGGTGGGATGGGTGTAGTCGACGATCGCATTCTCGAGGAGTCAGCTTCTCGCACCTCACCGCATCGATTGCTCTACTGTGTGATCCCCCTCTTCCATACTGAATCACAAAGAATTATACTCCCTTGATAACCAACACAAGGAGATTTCCCTCCATTAGTCTATATTTATGATGTAATGCACTATATGTATCAATTAATGACAGTTGAACAGTTGTACTTATCAAAATTTTTCAAACATGCAATTTCAAAACTTGTATAAAAACCAAAGCTCTGATACCACTAAAACAATTGGGCTCTAACCACTAGAAGAATTGTCCGCTTTGGCCATAAGCCTCACGATTTTGTCCCATAGGTGGAACGGAGAACTTCCTAGGAGGTCACCCCTCTTAGGATTTCTCTCAAGTGAGCATGCTTAACCTTGGAGTTCTTCCAACTCTCCAGGCCATTCCACCAAAAGGTGCCTCTAGTGATTAATTTTCCCATTTTATATATCATTACTTTTTGAACCCAAGACCATCTCTGTGCTTTGCTAATGTGGGATTTGCCTAAGGGACCCTTATTGTAATGATCGGACCCTAACCACTAGAGGAATTGTCCGCTTTGGCCATAAGCCTCATGATTTTGTCCCATAGGTGGAACGGAGAACTTCCTAGGAGGTCACCCATCCTAGGATTTCTCTCAAGCAAGCATGCTTAACCCTGGAGTTCTTCCAACTCTCTAGGCCATTCCACTAAAAGGTGCCTCTAGTGATTAGTTCTCCCATTTTATATATCATTACTTTTTGAACCCAAGACCATCTCCGTGCTTTGTCGATGTGGGATTTGCCTAAGGGACCTTTATTGTAAAGATCGAGCTCTAACCACTAGAGGAAGGATTAAAGGTCCTTTAGGCAAATCCCACATTGGCAAAGCCCGGAGATGGTCTTGGGTTCAAAAAGTAATGATATATAAAATGGGAGAACTAATCACTAGAGTCGCCTTTTCGTGGAATGGCTTAGAGAGTTGGAAGAACTCCAAGGTTAAGTGTGCTCGCTTGAGAGAAATCCTAGGATGGGTGATCTCCTGGGAAGTTCTCCGTTCCACCTATGGGACAAAATTGTGAGGCTTATGGCCAAAGCGGACAATTCCTCTAGTGGTTAGAGCCCATTCATTACAATTGGTGTCAGAGCCGCTCGCGTGTCCTCTTAGGCAATGGTGGGGCAAACCTCAGCGAGGACACTGAGTCTCGAAAGGGGGGGAGAAAGGTCCCTTAGGCAAATCCCACATCGGCAAAGCACATAGATGGTCTTGGGTTCAAAAAGCAATGATATATGAAATGGGGGAACTAATCACTAGAGGCGCCTTTTGGTAGAATGGCCTAGAGAGTTAGAAGAACTCCAGGGTTAAGCGTGCTCACTTGAAAGAAATCCTAGGATGGGTGACCTCCAGGGAAGTTCTCCGTTCCACCTATGGGACAAAACCGTGAGGCTTATGGCCAAAGATGACAATTCCTCTAGTGGTTAGAGCCCAACCGTTACACTATCTCTATAGATACGAATCCCAAGAATATAGATTGCCTCCCCTAAGTCTTTCATGGAGAATGTATTTGATAACCATACCTTTATAGTTGTCAACATACCTGTGTCATTGAAGGAGCGGAAGCATGAAAAACATAAGTTTTGCTCATTGAATTCAAAAATTTTTCTCCTAGGGCCTCATGCATCATGCAAGATTTATTTTACTCTTTCATAACAACACTTATATAGCTAGGTCATCACTTAATACCCTTGCCACATGTCACTTTCTGATTGGCTCTTGGTTTAATTGACCCAATGACATTTTGCTCAGTGTCAAACCTAGATTTAATCTTGAATTTCATCATCTTACACGATTAAAAGATAATTAGCAAGCTTATGTGTAGAGCCATGTGTCACCATCTCATGGTGCCACATATTACCTTGTGAAATGACTAAAATATCCCTGTGTCTTAATTTTGAGTTCTCAACCCAAAATAATTATTTCACTTTTTCTAATCAATTTATATAACATATAAAATAATTAATTAATCTCTATTAATTAATTTCTCATTAATTAAATTCATATTTAAATACTTTAAATATAAATTTAACTTATATTGTACATCCAAAAACCTAAATTTCGTTTCAAGCCATGCTAGGGACTTTGTAATCTAATTGCAAACTAAACCTATTTAATTAATGAATTAAACTCTTTAATTAATTAATTAAATCATATTTAACTTGGTGATTACTTGTGTATGTGTGTGACTCACTAGGCTCATCACTAATTGGCAATGAGATATGATATCAACTCTTAATATCATCAGAACTCTTTCTTACCATAAATGATTTATCTAAATCATTTTAGGCACCTCATAAACTATGGTTAACACCTAGCATAGCATGCCATAACTACCCAATTAGTAATAGGGTTTACCTTAAATGAACCTATAATCATATGTCACCATGCACTAGAATCTCCCTATTATAAAATCCCAATTCGAGCAGGAGTCATGGTTAATGTCAAACCCCATTTTCTTTGAATATTATGTTATCTTTTAATTCCAGTTCTTGAATGAAAAGATATTCTCATCATAAACTATTTTCTGATTAAATCTATTTGTCCTCGCCATGAACTTGAAACATCAAGAACAATTAAATGAACATAGGATTTTATCCCTATTTACTTAGGGTAACAGATTCCATCTTGATCAACACCTACCTCCATATATACCTAGTAGGAGCCAACACATGCCCATATATCCATACACAGTACAAGAATGAAAGCAGTATCAAACTCAAACTACCTATACACAAGATAACTGTGCTGTCTCAAGTCTAAAGATTATATGCACTGATATGATTTATGACAATGCATTGATAAGAGTAAACTCCATGTGCTTGTCATAAATGTCACTGGTTCAGCCTACTTATCATGTATAAGTGCCTATCATGTTTGTTATATGGCATGAGGCTCACCATTCCATCTTATTTATATCTCATATAAATAACTTTGGAACAAACATGATTACAATCTTTCTGGATAAGTCATGTCCTTATTGTGAAGTGTCCTCGATTGTGAACCAATTTATGATACTTTATGCTAGAAATACTGTCAATCATATTCTTAACAACTTAAGAATAATATTTCTAACAAAATATCAATGACCTTTTCTATTACACATAAATATATTATGTAAACGGAAAAGTGAAAATGCCTTTTATTAATAAAACATGTACAAGATACATACTAAATGATATGCTCTAGGGCATACTACTAACAATGTCCCACTAGCACTAGAGCCATTCATTACAATATCTTAAACCCATCTTCTCAAGATGTTGGTCTAGCTAGGTTTGTGACATAGGCTTAGTGAATGGATCAGCTGGATTTTCAGCTAATACTATTTTCTGCATGGTTACATCACCTCGCCCAACTATTTCTCTAATAATGTGGTAGCGCCTTTTTATGTGTTTAGATTTCTGGTGAGACCGGGGTTCCTTAGCCTGTATGACTGCTCCATTGTTGTCACATTGAAGTGGAAGTGCTGACTCAATGGAAGGAACTACTGCAAGTTCTTTCACAAACTTCTTTATCCAAACAGCTTCCTTTGCAGCATCTAATGTAGCAATATACTTAGCCTCGGTAGTGGAATCTGCAATGTGCTCGCTTGAAACTCTTCCAACTAATCGCACTCCATTATAAATGAACACATATCTAGAGGTAGACTTTCTATCATCGATATCTGATTGGAAATCAAAATCAGTATAACCATCCAATTGCAAGTCACCACCTTCATATATCAAGAATAAATCCTTAGTTCTTCTCAAGTACTTAAGGATATTCTTGACAGCTATCCAGTGTTCCAAACTTGGATTGGATTGATACCTGCTAGTCAAACTAACAGCATATGCGTTATTCGGCCTAGTACACAGTATTGCATATGTCAAACTTCCAATAGCCGAAGCATATGGAATCCTGGCCATTTTATCTCTTTCTTCAGGTGTCTTTGGAGACATCTCTTTAGAAAGGTGGATACCATGTCTCACAAGTAACAATCCTCTCTTGGAATCAAGCATGTTAAACCTCTTTAGCACCTTTTTCAAGTATAGACTTTGGGATAAACCTATTATTCTTTTTGCTCTATCTCTATAGATGCGAATCTCAAGAATATAGGTTGCCTCCCCTAAGTCTTTCATGGAGAATGTATTTGACAACCATACCTTTACAGTTGTCAACATACCTGTGTCATTACCCATCAACATAACTATCTTTTGGATATCTAACAAATCAACCCTTTTTTGATCTGGTTTCCAATTTATTAGTGTTTAGCTTTTTGATATAAGCTAGACAACCCCAAATCTTAACATGCTTAAGACTTGGTTTTCTTCCATGCCATATCTCATAAGGTGTGGAAGATACTGATTTTGATGGAATCCTATTCAGAATATGCAAAGCTGATTCTAATGCAAATCCTCAAAAGGAGATTGACATATCAGTATAGCTCATCTTACTACATACCGTATCCAATAAGAAACAAATTTTCCTTTCAGATTCACCATTCAGCTGTGGTGTTCCTGGAGGAGTCAGTTAGGTAACAATGCCATGCTATCTCAAGTATTCATCAAATTTAGTACTCAAGTATTTACCTCCACGATCTGATCGAAGAGCTTTAATACTTTTTCCTGTTTGATTTTCTACTTCAGATTTAAATTCTTTGAACTATTCAAAGGATTCATGTTTGTATTTTATCAAATACAAATACCCAAACCTTGATTTATCATCAGTAAAGGTAATAAAATAATGAAAACCACCTCTAGCCATTTCTCTAAATGGACCACATACAT
Source organism: Hevea brasiliensis (assembly GCF_030052815.1). NCBI lineage: Eukaryota > Viridiplantae > Streptophyta > Magnoliopsida > Malpighiales > Euphorbiaceae > Hevea > Hevea brasiliensis. The sequence continues at coordinate 60,789,403 of NC_079499.1, read as the reverse complement.
CACTATATATTAGCTCCAAAATATTTTCAGTTCTTAACCCTTGTCCAACAAAGGGTGATCTAGTCATTTTGCCCTGAGGGCAAGATTCACATGTTGGAGTAGGTTCAAAACCTAATGAGGATAAAATCCTCATTTTTCCCAGCTTTGCAATCCTATCTTCTACAACATGACCTAACCTTAAGTGCCAATTATATTTTGAACTTGAGTTGATTTTCATCATGGCATTGCATTCTTTTAGATTGCTTGCATTAGATTTGTGTTTAACATTATTATCTAGATAATGAAGTCCATCATGCATATAACCCAAACCAACATATTTATTTCAAAAATAAATATTACAAACATCATTTATGAACTGAAGTTCATAACCATCTCTAGTCAAACTAGATTCAAAAATGATGTTCTTAAAAGGCACTAGGTACATGCATAACCTCATTTAAACACAAATCATGTCCACACATATATAAAGATTTAGATCCTATAGCTAAAGCTTCAACAGTTGAGCTTTTGCCAACCCAGAGCCTAATATCTAATTAGTGCAAGCTCCCACTACTTGCTATACTCTGGGCAGTTCCTTTTCCAGTGCCCATTCTGCTGGCAGTGGAAACACTTTCCTTTGCCTTTGTCAGCTTTGATCTTTGTTTTCCTGTTTGGCTATCTTCTTGGAAGATCCTGGAACTTGAGGTTTATTTTTCTAATTGCCCTTTTTCTTTTTGGATTTTCCAGTAGAAGAAGATGCAATCAAATTTACCTCTTTTCCTTTATTGCCTGGCATATTCTTTTGGGCAATAACCAGTATGTTGAGTAAACTAGCCAAGGTGCATTCCTGTTTAGTCAAATGGAAATTTGTTAAAAAATTCCCAAATGACTCATGTAACACCCCTAAATTCGGTAGTGCGTTCTACTATTCCTGTGACCAGTGTTGTCTGGACAGCTAGGATGCCTAGAACTACACTTCGATATGAGTGAGGAGACATAAAATAATGAAATACAAGAAAAGAAAATATAAGAAAACAAAGGAAAAATAATAGCAAAGAAATGTAACCAAGTTAAGCAAGCCGAGAACCCTAGCGATGGGTGACCACACCGGGAAGTCACGGCATGGACCGTTGACTAGCCCTGGACCGCGGGGAACCCTGGAAAATATTTTTAAGACTTAAATAGACCCCTATTGAAGTGTAAATATCATTAGAAATATTAAATAAAAATTAAATAATTAATACAAAGAAAAGTGAGAAATCGAAAAACGGACAAAACCCGATGTTACCAAAAAATCGGGAATACAACCCGAACAGGGGCATTGTGGTCATTTGACATCACGAGTTATCTTTTGACCTAAATGTCCATTAAAAATAAATAATATTACACTTGGAAAATATAATGAAAATTTAATTTAGGGGTCCCTAATGTAAATAGTAAAAATGGAGGGTAAATTGACTAATTAACACATTTAAACATATAATATAGTTTATAATTGGTGAGTGGAGCACCAAGGATTATAATAACCATTAAATGGGCAGATTTCTCCACTAACTAACTCATTTTCTTCAAGCTTCCAACAATGGCCGATTGTCACTCCCGATTCTCCATGGAAAATTTTCCATGCAAAGCTTACTTCTCTCCCATTTTCAACATAAAACCATAAATTCTCTTCATTAAACTTGGTCCACACCTCTTGGGTAGATTATAGGGAAGAAAAAGGAAGAAATTTGGTGAAGATTTAACAAGCCCTAACAATAGGTAATTGTTTAAATTATGTTTTTTCTTAAGTAAAGTTTATGGGAAACTTGAGATAAAATGATTGATGAAGAAATTTTGAGTTTTTGGTGAGTTATGATGGTGTGTACTTTTGGCAGCCATGGAAACACCTTGAAGGCAGTTTATTTGTGCTTGTAAATGGTGAATTAAATGATTGATTAAATGTATATTGTGTAGGAAATTGTTTGGGTGATGTATACTTAGTATATGTAAATGTAAAATGAAATTTAAAGCTTGAAAAGTAATGGAATGTAAGTGTACCATTGTGGCAGTTTGCTAACTCTTGAAGAATGCTGGAATTCATGCTTGGTTTATGGAATAATGATGTTAAAATGTGTTGGTTGTTATGGCAGTTTGAGTGTGTGTAAGGTGGTGTGAAGTGGGACATGTAAATGAGCATAAAAAGGTGATTGAATTGTTGTAAATTGGATTGAAAAATTTTGCACTTGTTGGTGTATGTTGAATGTAATTGTAAGCTACCAAAATGACCTATAATGTGTTGTGAATTATGCTTAGGTTGTGGTACAACCATAATTGGTTTGAATGTTAAGTTTGGTGAGTGTTAAAAGTGATGCTTGATGTGTATGTAAGAAATGCAATAAGGCAGTTTGAGTTTCAGTCCTATAACTTTAAGTGTGTGGCTCCAATTGGTATGAGACCAATTGGAGTTGAAACTAGGCACAAAATGTGCCAACTTTCATGAAGGAAGCTTGCCAAAATTCTGTCTGCAAGGTAGCTTGAAAAATGACCAAATCCGGATTAAGTGCAAATGAGGCCTGAAAACTGACCATTTGGGCAGCAGTTAATGTTTAGGCTATAACTCACTCAAAACAGGTCCAATTGACCTGAAATTTTAACCATGAATAGTTAAGAATCATATCTACAAGTCTTATGGAGACACCAAAGCCCAGAAATGATAATAAGCAAGTGAAACAGCTTACACAAGTTCGGGTCCAAAAACTGGCCGAACCTAAAATAACCTAAAGTGATCAATTTTGGTGCAATTTGACCAGCAATAGTAAAATGACCATAACTTGGTCTACATAACTCAGAATGACCTGCAAATTTTCCCCGCGTTCCATAAGACATAGACCTACAAGTTTGTTGTTTAGACCGAAACCTGAAAACTGAGGGAACTAGGTCGTCCGGCTAGGTCAAACTAGTATCCCAGAATCCAGCAAATTGCAAAAAAATGCAGTATACATGGAAATGAATTGGTAACATGTACCAACCCTAAAAGATTATTGAATGTAACCTATTAGTAACATTAAAACCTAGTTTACTAGAATGCACCGAGGGTCGATATATTAGGTTGATTAAGCAAATAATAGCATTCAGTGAATTACTTATCAAACATTATCTTTAGAGACAGATTAATTAAGTACTGAAACACTTCAAATTGTATTTCTCAGTTAGCAAAGACTCAGGGAAAGGGAAGGAAACACTGAGTCAAGACCAGGAGACAGTTATCAGAGGTTTGTGCACAACAGTTATTTCTTTTGAATTATTTTCAATTAAAATAAATTATGACTATTTATATATTGTTGTTTTAAATTGTGAAACTGTGAAAAATTGTTTGAATGATATTGATGGATACTTATTGATTGAAAAGCATTGGAAATGGTTTGAAACCACAGCTATCATGTATATTGATTGTATTCCTCGCTAGCTTATCTAGTGGAACGAATTGAATTCCCTCTCTGGCTGAAGTGTTGAGGTGTGTGCCTGTTGAGGACGAATTGGATGAGTACTAATATTTTTGCTAGCTAGCTATGTTATTCCTCATTAGTCATCGACTTTTGGGACGAATTGAACTTTGGAACATGATTAAGCTGTGTGTGGTTTATTGATATGTATTGTGAAATTGTGAAATGGAGTTTAAATGCTTATTGACATTCACTGCCTTTTGAATTTAACTATGTTTTGATTACTGAGATTTATTATGATATTGTGTTAAATTCTTTATAACATTATTGTCTTGAATTTAACTATTGTTTTAAGTATCCACTATTTATTTAACTTATGAATTATGATTTAAAGTTGTATTTGGTTAATGTTGTGCACCACTGAGACATTGTCTCAAATGATAGCTTTTATTGCCGCAGTAGACAGCATGCAGGCAGCAGACTAGGCTACTAGTACACCCAGCGAGAGATTTTTCGGGTATAATGAGTTACCACATTTTGCATTTTGTACTGTAATGTATGACCACTGTATGTAAATTTTGTTTTTGATTTTGAGCAGTTGTAAATTAAAATTGTACATTGAAGTTGTAAGTAAATTATGAGTTATTTTTAATTGTAAAAATTGTATTATATTTCTTTTATCTCAGTCTTTGAAAAATCACTGTGGATTTGAGTTGAGAAATATGTTGGAGTTGAGATTTGGAAAAATATTGAAGTGCTTTTTACAGGTTTTCTGAAGAACTGTTTTATCCAAAATACAGATGGCACTCTGCCAAAATTTTTACAGAAATTCCAAATAATTCAAATGTGTTAGTTCTATCACTTCAGTTCAAAAAGGTTTTTCACACCTGTAAATAGTGCTCACCACTGTAAAAGAAGTAAGAAAAGTTTTTAAAATCCCTTGTAGTGTATTTAATGGGTTATCAGTAGACGGAGTTGGTAATTCATTAGGTATACTACGGGATCATGTTATGCCTTACAGAGGGGTAGGGTGTGACATGTTTTAGTGGTATCGAGCTGCTTTTAAATTCTGTTTTCACCTGTTATTTGAATATTCTTTCTTTATAGTACAACTGCTCAACATCATTGTTTGATACATACAGTACATTACATTATAAATATGCACTAACGAGAGAAAATCTCCTTGTGTTATTTGTTCAGGAGATCTAAAATCCTCGCATTGACTATGGAAGAGGGTGATCGATCAGTCGATCAATCTATTGAGGCTAAGGTGCAAGGGGATGCCCCAGGCCTACACAATGTCAGTGGTTCAGCAACACCAGCCCCCGCAGCACCGCAGCTTTCCTCGCTTCGCCAAAGAGATGGTCGCAATGTTCCAACAAATGGCTGGTAATGTGCCTACTCAAGTCCCAATACAAACACCAGTGGTACAACCACAATCTTCTACTAGGCAGTATGACAAATTGATGAAGTATGGGGCTACAGAGTTTAAGGGGACAGTAGATCCTCTAGAAGCTGAACAATGGTTAGAGAGGATGGATAGGGTATTCAAGA